>NC_068378.1:27739111-27996611 GCF_023724105.1 Carassius gibelio | reverse complement strand
TTCCTCTCCTATAGTAGAGAACGAGTGGAACTGTTCCTCAGGGGGTCTATAGTGCACTGTCTGATGTGATACTGTAGCTGACGGCTGAATGGTTGCAATTTTATCTCTAATAGTATCGATTTTAGAAGTAAAGTAGTTCATAAAGTCATTACTGTTGTGGTGTTGGTAAATGTCAACACTTGTTGAGGCTTTATTTTTCATTAATTTAGCCACTGTATTGAATAAATACCTGGGGTTATGTTTGTTTTCTTCTAAAAGAGAAGAAAAGTAATCAGATCTAGCAGTTTTTAATGCTTTTCTGTAGGATAGTTTACTTTCCTGCCAAGCAATACGAAATACCTCTAGTTTTGTTTTCCTCCAGCTGCGCTCCATTTTTCGGGCTGCTCTCTTTAGGGTGCGAGTATGCTCATTATACCATGGTGTCAAACTGTTTTCCTTAACCTTCCTTAAGCGTAAAGGAGCAACTGTATTTAAAGTGCTAGAAAAGAGAGAGTCTATAGTTTCTGTTAAATCGTCAAGTTGTTCTGAGGTTTTGGATATGCTAAGGAATTCGGATACATCAGGAACATAACTAACAAAGAATGTGTGTGTGTGTGTGTGTGTGTGTGTGTGTGTGTGCACCCATCAGCAGTTCCTCATCACATTAATGAATAGAGTTTATACAGCGGCAGCCGTGAATAAGACGCAGATGTAAGTCCTCTATACACTGACCTCAATCTGGAGACAAAGCCTTTTAAAACACCCACGGCCTGATCCACACATAATCAGCTGTTTACCGCTGCAAAAACAGTGTTTACACTAGTACTGCTGCTCATTTACTCTCTCAGTAATTATGATCATCTGTGTGTTCTGATGCTGTTAAGGAGTTAAACGAGTGGAAGAATACAAGTGATGTGTGTTTTTCCACATCAGTTAAACTCACTACAGCGTGTCCTCGGGGCGTTTGCCTCAGGTTCATTCTGAGTGAAGATATTTCATTTATTACATAATGATATGTGCACACACCACATTAACCTCATCTCAGCGCCTCCGCAGACCTTAAATCATCTCATCTAGATGGTAAAAGGTGAGATGTAATGAATGGTGTGATATTAACATGAGCTCATGCCGTGTGCTGAGCAGTGGATGCACACACACACACACACACACACACACATTTAATAAGCTGCTTCTGCTTCTTCTGATGTTTTAAAGCTCATGGATTAGTTCCAGGTAAACGCTCTGAATATCAGCGCTGGCTCAGACATTCACCTGATCCACAGATTTAATTGTTTCCTCTTTAAACAATCGTTCAGTGTCGTGGCTTTTGAAACACATCTTCACAGATAAAGGCAGCACGGTGTGTGTGTGTGGGCGTGTGCGTGTGCGCACGTGTGTGTGTGTGTGTGTGTGTGCGTGTGTGTGTGTGTGTGGGCGTGTGCGCACGTGTGTGTGTGTGTGTGTGTGTGTGCGTGTGTGTGTGTGTGTGTGAGTGTGAGTGTGTGTGTGTGTGTGTGCGCGTGTGTGCGTGTGTGTGTGTCTGTGTGTGTGTGAGTGTGTGAATATTCACACGTCTCAGTCTCACACAGGAATGGTCTTATTTACATGCGCTCGACTGCAGGATTGTGCCGGTCGGTGAAGCTCTAACACGTCTAATTGTCAGAAGTGACGTCTCATGAAATTCAGATGTGTAATGCCTGCGTGAGATAATCTCCGCTAGTGATTCACTCCGAGCAAACTGTGAGGAAAAGAGCCATTAAAAACAGAGCGCTTCTGAATCTGAATGGATTTTAATAGTATTTGGACACTTACAAATGCCTGTTAGATACAGAATAAGTGTCATTTATTGTAAAGAAGAAGCATAAACACATAAATTATGCTGAATAAAATTCAGATCTGGTGTTAAAAATGAAGAATTGTGTCACTTTATCACTTCATTTGATTCATCAGATCAAGTGTCTGTATTTTCAGGATCTTTGTCAATCAGTAAAGACTCCAGACATCCAGCGATGACTTTAGCTGATATAAGCGTTTTGGGAACATTGTACTGAAATGTTTCTAAAATATTAAAATGTCCAGTTTTGTTGTGCTTGGAACAATATTTAGAGGTAAAAAAATAACATTTTTGAAGAGGGTGGGGGGGGGGATTTTAAGAGCATCAAAATTGCATTCTGGGAGGTTAAAACCTGCTTCAAGAGTGGTTTCTCTTTAACCCGCAGACTAGAAACACAAAAGTAGCCCAATCCTGCGGGAAACCCTGGACTTGGCAACACTGATCACGAGGACGTTCAGAGACTGTAGTTTCTATTTTCATCCCATCAAACATCATCAAAGTAAATCCAGTTAATATAATAATTGCCATTTAATCATACTAACGAAAATGCTGAATAATATTCTGTATCATATCAGTTAATGGGAATATTTCAGACATTTCCAAGTGTCCAAATCCAGTTTATATGGCCCTGTGACATCCATTACATTTTTTCTGAAATTTCGTTAAAAAAAAAATCCAAATTCATTTTTTACTGTTTTAATTTTTCCGGATTCGTTTTTATCTGTTTTAATTTTTCTCAACTCCTTTTTAGTGGATGAATTAAATTTAAAAATAATCAAAATGTCTGTAGAAAGGGTCCATCTGCAGCTCTCTCCATTTCTCCAAGTTTCGTCCTTTTTATGGCTCTTTGAAGTTGAGTAACAGTGCATTAAGGACAGAAAGGATCTTCAAAGGTTTTGTGAGGTCTGGCGGTGCCCTCCTCATCCTCAGAAGAGTCTTCATCTGTGCTGGATCTCCAGCCAAACCTGTCCAGCTCTGACCATCACGTCACGTGTCTCTACATTGGTTTTATTAACAGACCTATTTACAGAATAACTCCTGGTACTTCTCATGAAACAAGACTTGAAAATGAATCCGGCAGAACTGCGTCATTTCTCAAGCGTATCATACAGTAGACGCACGAGAGAGACACTTTAAAACATCAAACAGACTGTGAGGAAGAGCGTCTCCTGAGAGGAACAATGAGAGTGAAGTTAAAAAGAGAGAAGCACCCCTCAGATCTTCCCAGACAGACGCGTGATGGTGTTTTATTATCTTAGAGAGAGACTCCTTCAGAAGATCCAGAGCACTTCACAAAGCTCCCGCAGAAGAGGAATATATAGCCACGAATATTCAGAACCATAGGAGACTCAGAGTCCATTAAACTCAGTAAATCTGGACCCACACTCTCCATGCGCTCCGTGTGTGTGTTAGTGTGCCTGTACTCCCCACTGAACAGCTCTGCCTCGTCTAATGCATTCGCTTTTATGAGTTCTCAACAATTGTAAAACATTGGATCTATCTGCCTCAGTGGAAATATAGCAGCACCTGTGTGTATTTTAAATGAGAATTTTGTGCCTTGTGGTGTTTGGATGGGAATGTAACCTAATTCATCAGCCGTAGAATAGATTAAGACATCAAATGTGCTAACAATATTTAGCATTCCTCAAAACAATTGTGCAGTGGGCAGCGCTTTCACACATCGCAGCTTCATCCACGAGTTTAAACGAATGCACAAAATTTGTCTCTTTTATATATCAAGACAGAAGCGTTATCTCTATTTATATTGCAGATTAACCCTGATTTTAAGCATGCATTAATGTGCACGTTGCTGCTTAAGGGGAGATTCACACAGAACACGTTTTCGTTTTGAGTAATGAGAGGAAAGGGGAAAATGTAAGGTCTCAAGACACATTCTTGAAAACTTGTTAAACTTATTTTAACTAAACGGCATGTTTCAGAAAGCTGTTTCATGCACAAGATGCTGCAGAAGATGACAGACGTGAATGCAGTAGTCGAACATATCAATCCAGCACACGTTTGCATAGAACGAACTTTGAAACTTACATTTATGCATTTAGCAGACTCTTTTATCCAAAGTGCCCAATCAGGCTATAATTTTTACCGAATGTAGTGCAAGGGAATGGAAAAACGCATTCTGTGTGAACGGCCCTTGAAGTTGAGTTTTGCAGTCGAGATGCACAAGTGAACTCTTTTAATAATATTTCTGAACTCTTGTTTGCAGGAGTGATCCGAGAGACGTACCACAGAGATCGCGATCAGATGGTTCCCATCACACTCCTGGCCATCGCCGTCATCCTCGCCTTCGTCATGGGCGCCGTCTTCTCCGGCGTCGTGGTGTACTGTGTGTGTGACCACCGGCGAAGGGACTTCGAGCTGTCCGGCCGCAAAGACAAGGACTCGGTCCAGTCCCGACGGGGATCCATGAACAGCGTCACCAAGCTGACGGGGCTCTTCGAGACGCAAGCCACGGATGGACGGCCAGAAGCCATTATGACCCCGCTCATGCACAACGGCCGCTTGACCAACGGCAGGATGCTCATCAAAGCTGACCAGCACTTGGATCTGACCGCCCTGCCCACGCCCGAGTCCACGCCCATGCAGCCGCGCCGCAAGCCCAGCCGAGGCAGCCGCGAATGGGAACGCAACCAGAACCTGATCAACGCCTGCTCAAAAGACTTGCCCTCCATGGGTTCTGCGGTCATCCCCACGGACCTGCAGCTGCGGGCGTCTCCGGGCCACATCCCCAGCGTGGTGGTGCTCCCTCTGCCCCAACACCAGCAGTCTTACCAGCACGAGTACGTGGAGCAGCCGCACCGAGGAGACCTCGCAGATGACCAGGCCACGCTGGAGTACAAGTCCCTCAAGAGTCCGTGTCACAGCCTCGGCCCGGCGGACGGTGAGGGAGCGCCGCCTCGTGTGCCCCAGCGAGAAGCGTCTCTGAGCGCCGTGGTCCTGCCGGCCGTCCCGCAGATGGGCAAGAGACTGGACATGCATTCGTCTGTATACGGCCGCGGCTATCCCATGAACTCGGGCCTCAAGAAACAGCACAACACCAACTCGTCCAACTCGTCCCACATGTCCAGGAACCACAGCGTCCGTGTGGAGACGCCTCCTCCGCCCGCTCCGCAGCGCGTGGACTCCATGCACATCTCCTCACATCACCCCGGGAGCTCGTACGGCTCTCTCTCCAGGCATCTCAAACCTGACGTCCCTCCTAAACCATCACTGGTGTCCCTTTCCACCAAGGTCAGGTCCAGCGACTCCTGCACATAAGAGATGGGGAACGTGAAAGTGTGTCTGCTTTGTGCAGCTGTGTACAGGAAACGCAACTCACTTTTTTTGGTTTTGTTTTGTATGTTGTGAAATACACGTCGAGCTCAGGCTGATGAGGGCAACTCTTGGAGATTTCGTCCGGTGACAGCATTGTTGCCGATGGTTGTGTTCTGCCAAAAGCACAGAAGCGACGAGAGACGCCCGGTTATCAAGCACTTGGACACACAGCGAGTTCGGACGGGAACAGCTGCTGGAGTTTACCATGGAAAACTGTGAAACCGCCATCGAGTAAAAGCAATCGAGTTCAACACGTCTACTGAAACTGTTGACGAAATAACACATGACTGTTAATACTAATAGCAGGTTTTATTTATTTTTTAATAAAGTGCTTTCGCAGAAAGAGCGTCTCTTTTAGGCTCAAATGAGATCGTTTTAATTTGAATTAATCAAGTGTGAAATTATTTAAAGTCATTAAACTGGAGCCAGTACTTCTGTCCACTAACTCTTGGGATGTCAGAAGTCAGAGACGAGGGAGTATTTCTCGAGCCGTGCCAGAGGGGATTGTGGGTAGAGCGTACAGCCCACAGACAGGAACTCTTTCCTCTTCTTCATCCGAGTGCCATTCTCGCCGCACTTGAGACGCTCTCAATCCTAGTCCGACCACACGGCCCTTTCACCGAATCATTTCAGCCTGTTTTTCTCCTTCCACCTGTAAATGTGTGCCTTACACCCCTGAGTAGTGAAGCGTTTGTTAGCTGTTAACTGTCTTAGTTCTTATGAAGATGTTTCGTTTGATAAAAGAAAAGAACAGTAGGAAAACACGTAATTGAAGAATGTAGGTGTCGTCGTCGTCGACTCTGGTCCCTTTGATAACCACAAATGACTCTGTGCTTGATTTCTGATTGTGCCAATCACGATTCTCGTCGTGCTGGAAGAATGTTTGCTTTCGTTTTCCTTTTTTACTTTTCACCAAGTCAAGATGATGTTTAACACTGTGTGTAGAAGACTTGTTGTGCATCTGTGGATCGGGCTGCTTCGAGGCAATAAGAGAAAAACACACAAACGATCCAGATATAACGTTTCTCCCAAACACACACACACAATCTTTCTAATGTATACGATCAAACACAGTTTTTAGGCAGTGAATACAGGCTGGCTCCTGTGTAGATATGCACTCTGATAATATTAGGAAACAGATTAATGTTTGTGACAGATTCCGATTAATATAATTTTCTAGCTCTATGGTTGTGATGTAATATGAGGGATTGTTATTGAACTATTTTGACACACGTTTTATTGAACTTGACGTCCAGGAACTAGTTTTGGCTGTGTAGATGTTGACTTCACCCGATTCTCCGAATCGATCCGCTCTGGCCGCAGCGAACGGAGCTCGAGGTTTCCGAGCTGGTGCCTTTCTAGACTTTGGAAGTGCAGTTTGTTCTCTTGTATGATATGGTTTCGTCACCGGCCCTCTCCCACATCTGATTCACAGCTAAATGTATGTTGTAAAGAAATTCTCTTTAATAAATGGAAAAAAGTACTAAAGACATTTGAGATTCTTGTCGTAGATCTTGTGTGTTTTTGTGAAACGTGAGGCGGATGTGTTCACGCTGTGGTGAGTGCTTTAGGTAAGCGTCGTCACATGAGGGTTTGTCATCTCCGCAGCAAACACTCGATTGTTGAGGATCTCTAACCATGAATAAACACAACGATAAGAATCGCTCTGGAGCCCGAGTGGCCCTTCCAGACGCCCGTCTTCAGACATGATGACAGATTAAATGTTTCTGGGGCGTTGGAGGTCTCCGGTGTCCTGTTCCTTTGTCTCAACATGCTCTGTGTGCTCAAAGCTCTTGTCTTCAGTGTTAGTTCATACGATATTCACAACAGTAGCTGGGTTACTAACCACCTGCTTTGTGTTCTGCAAACAGAGACTGAATCAGCTGAGATCCACACAATGGCTTTGACCTCCAGAACCTCGGCTCTGTCAAATTCAATTGTTTACACGTGTGATGCAGATCTGATTCCTTCTCAGCATCTGATATCTGCTTATAACCCTCACCTCGTCTCTTCTGCTGCTGTCAGACCCGTTTCACACGTGTAGGTGAAAACCAGCCGTTTAATTGACGTCAGCTGCGAGCGGATGATCTAGCTGATAACTAAAGCTCGAGTCTAGACTGAAACCTCACAAAAGTTCCTGAATAAATCTCATTTATTCCTTCTGAACCCTGTCAGCGCTACATGAAGTGAACCCATCACAGTCAGTGCCTCGTAATAAATCACATTCATGACCCGAGATGTCTCAATAACAGTCAGATTTCCACATGGACGCTTCCCACAAAACACTGTGTTCATGCACTGCTCAGTTTTTGCTGTTTTGCTTCCATATCAAGTCTCTTCTTTCAGACGAGTGGAGAGGAAACATCCAAAACACACATTTAGGTGTTTGTTTTATTGCGCTTTCTTACGTCTGTAGATTTGAATCTTTAAAAGAGTTTTTTCTCTCACAAACAGCAAACTTTACAGATTTATTCCTCGCTATATTCTGAAGGTTTGTTCATATTTCACATGGAGAAAATGTGCTTGTTTTCCGTCTGCTGGCAGTATTTTCTGATTTAAGGAGTGATAAAAAGAGCAAACCAGAATCCCGCTGGAAAAACTGAACCTGGCTTTATTCAATGTTCAGATATTTATGTGCTTGGTTATGTTTGCAAATTACTGAAAAATGTACATTAATGCATTTGGCAGATGCTTTTATCCAAAGCTACATTTAATCAGTAAAACCATTCCCTGGGAATCGAACCCATGACCTTGACACTGTTTACATGATAATCTATGGATATTTAATTAGATAATGCCTTATTTGCATATTTCAACATGATTTTTTTTTAGAAAACGTATTTAGATGAGGATGAGTTTACACCTGAAACAATCTTGACTAGTGTTTGGTCATGTGATGAGACCCCCCCGGCGTGTACTGAATCCCTGGATGCGGTGATGGAGGGGTGTAAGCCACGGCTGGCTCCGGGATCTAAACGAGACGCTCTACTTTGCCTCGGCTTGTAAAACTCTTGGGCATAAAGAGCGTGAAGCTTCTTGAGAAGCGTGAGTTTGCTGAAGTGATACGAGCCGCTCAATCCCTTCAAACACAACAAAGCGAGGCTCTGTGAGCCTGTGTGAACGTGTTTCTGAGCTCAGAGTCACTTCAGACGATCTGACAGACTGCTGCTGGGGAGTTTACTGCTGAAGGTCGTGACCCCGTCTCCAGAGGATCCTGCAGGAAGCTGGCGTGTTTCATCCCAGAATGCTCGGCCTGTTCGCTGCTTTATCTCTGCTGCCAGACACCAGCCACTCTCAGATGATTTATCAGTCCGTCCCAGCTAACAGGGAACGTCCTCAAACAGCTTTAAAAGTTATATAAATGTTAAATAACATTCTTAAAGTAATGGAACTGAAATGTGACATTCTCAATGATAAGAGAAAATATTCTTAGACTAACATTCTCGGAACATCTTTATGATGTTGTTTGTACTTTCTGAGATTCTAAGAAACATTTTTTGTATCCTATAAATAACTTTATAATCACAACAAGAAAGCAGACAGCGGATGACTAACCCAATTCTGAACGATGACTCTCATCTAGACGTAGATTTATATACCGTACTGTAGAACTAAGCAGTATAAAAATTGCTTTATTACATTATTTATTATAATTTTAACATCATTTGTACATTAGTTATTTAATTGTGTTTAGTCCAGGTGGATTCTAGTTTTTAGTGATGCTGGGAACTCTAAAGTACTTTATCATATGTTGTTTTAATGTGTGTGATGTGTGTGAAATGTGATGGTGTGTTGTCTCAGGTGTTAAGTGCTCAGAGCTGAAGGTCAGATGGATCTCTGTGTGCGTCGAGCCTCAAATGGATCTCTGTCTCTCAGGAAATGATTTTCAGAATCATGTTAACAGCAGCGCTTCAGAATGAGGGATAGTGTCATTGAACAAGGGAGGACACGGCATAACGACTCCATGTTTGATTACTGAGCTTAATTAACACATTTACAGGATCAGATACATTGCTGTTCCTATTCTAAAGCATTACAGTCCTGATGCATTCACCCAAAGGTCAGAGGTCAGACGCTCATTCAGGATCCCTGCAGAGGTCAGTGGGGGGAAGTGATGTCACAGATGATGTGTGTGTGTGTAGCTGAAATGAGAGCAGCAGCTGCTTCATCCATAATAAATGAGCTCCTCCCCCTCCATCTCAGGTGTCCTCCAGCTGTGACACCATTTGCATGTAGCCCCGCCCACTTTTATAATCATACTGACAACGCAAGGAAGGTGACACACACACACACACACACACACACTCACAGATGCTCGCTCATCTTGAGAAGAGAAGCTGATTTACTGCAGTGATCATCATCATCCTCATCATCATGCAGTGAAAGCATCTGAAGCTCTTTTATCAGAACTGAGACAGAAACCATCTGATCTGTGATTCCTGCATCCTAACACAATGTCTAGTCAAGTCATCTTTATTACTACAGCACTTTATACAGATTGTGTCAAAGCAGCGTCACCGAGATAAACAGGAAAATGACAGAAGCAATGGAACTTCATCATATATGAGACAAACTCAGATTCGGCTGTAAAGCAGCTCTAAAGCTCTTCAGTTCAGTGTCGATTCAATTCAGATTGAACTGCAGTATAAATCATTCCAGAGGCAACCAAAAAAACATGATTCCTTTTGAATTTAAGAGGGATCTAGGGATCTTTAATCAGAGAAAATAATAGTGTCAGAGAATAAAACTGTATCATGTCCGAAATTAATTCAGGTACTAGACTATGCAAGAATTTAAAAACATAAAGTAAAACCTTAAATTGAACTGTAACGAAGATAGCGCTGGGCAAACACTGACCTGTTTCTTGGTCCCAGTCAGCAGACTGATAACTGCGTTTTGTAATACTTGAAGACGATTCAACAGAAGAACAGTGGGAATCCCCAAATACAGTGAACTACAGTAATCCAATCTTGACATAATAATAGCATTTATAACACCCTTCAAATGATCAAATGACAGAATTGTCTTTATTTTTGCAATATTTCTTAACTGAAAATATCCTGCCTTTACCAAAGAGATCACTTGCTTATTAAAGGGGGGGGGGGGGGTGAAATGCTATTTCATGCATACTGAGTTTTTTACACTGTTAAAGAGTTGGATTCCCATGCTAAACATGGACAAAGTTTCAATTATTAAGTTGTACGTTTGAAGGAGTATTCCTGTTCCCAAAATACTCTTTCCGGTTTGTCACAAGTTTGGGAAAGTTTTTTTCGAGTATGGCTCTGTGTGACGTTAGATGGAGCAGAATTTCCTTATATGGGTCCTGAGGCACTTCTGCTGCAAGAGCGCGCTCCCGTATAGCAGAGCACTGAGAGCACAACAGACTTCACTGATCAGAGCGAGAGCGTCGCCAAATGTCACAAAAGAAGTGTGTTTTTGGTTGCCAGGGCAAGACAACCCTGCACAGATTACCAAAAGAGAAACAGCATTAAGGGACCAGTGGATGGAGTTTATTTTTACAGAGCATCAACGGAGTTGTGCAAGTGTTTGTGTTTGTTACCTGCATTTCGCTGATGCTTGTTTTACAAACATGGCCCAGTTTGACGACGGATTTGCGTATCGTTTATTTCTTAAGGATGAGGCAATCCCAAGGAAAAAGGGTCACGATCGTGTGTTGGAACCGCAGGCGGTGAGTAAAACTGCGGGGTTCAAGCCCCGCTCGGAGCGAGTCGTTGCTGCTGCTGCTCTCGTTCAGTTTCAGCCTCGGGATCTGATTCTGGATCATAAATAAACGACTGAATCTGACTGTAAGCCATGGTTTGTTTTGGATGATGGTTTTTTCCTCACCGTAATGTCCTACTCTATAGGTACTCAAGATTAACAGGACATTGAGTGAAAACGAGCATTTCACCCCCCCCCCCCCTTTAAATTTAAGCTTTGAATCAAAGAGCACTCCCAGGTTTCTTACTTTCTTACACAGATTAGCCTCATTTAACTGTAAAAAGTTCTGTGCCATCCATAACTTAATCTCATAGTATTAGTGTCACCAAACTCATCACAATTAATCTTGCATTCAGTGGAAGATAGAGTTGTGCATCATCTGCATGAAAATGGTATGCTACATTGTATTTCTGACAAATAGAACCAAGCTATTAAAGAAAATAAAATGGGCCCCAAAACTGATCCATGGGGAACCCCACAAAAAGAAGCTGCAGAATCAGAAAAGTATTTGCCCAAATGAAATATAGAACTTCTATCCTTTAGATAAGAACAAAACCATTTGAGAGCATTTCCCCGAATGCCCACCCATTGACGTAATTGATTTAAAAGGATGTCATGATTAATCGTTTCAAATACTGCCGTAAGGTGAAGAAGAATCAAAATAGCACCCTTTCCTGAATCAGAAGCGAGCATTAAGTCATTGTGTACTTTTAAAAAGAGCAGTCTCTGAATTATACTTTGATCTAAAACCAGACTGAAATTCATCCAAAACTATCCACATTTTTATTCAAGAACGAGATGAGCTGATGATAAACAGCCTTTAATTTTTTGGATAAAAAAGGGAGCTTGGAAATGGGGCGATAGTTATTTAAAACTGAAGCATCCTGTCTAGGCTTTTTCAAAAGAGGTTGTATTAGCATGTTCAAGGCAAGATGGAACTATACCATTTAATAGGCTACTATTAATAATATTAACAATGTTTTGGCCTACAACATCTAAAACTTGGAGAAGAAGACGAGAAGGAATGACAACTAAAGCACAATTTGTTTAAATGCTGGACTATGTTTACTAAATTAGTGAAACTGACTCAAAGTCAGAGAAGAATACAGATCTCAAAGAAAAGTCGTAGGCACACACACACACACTCATATTTACACACACACTCACACACACATACAGTACACACACTGTCTTGTATTTCTGGTTTACGGGAACTCTCCACAGGTATAATGGTCTTTATACTGTACAAACTGTATTTTCTATAGTCCTACACCAACCCTGCACCTGACCCTTCTCCTCATAGAACTGGAGAGAGCAGGAAATAGCCCTAAATCGACTCACAACCTAAACCTATCCTTCACAGATTTGGGGGAGCAGTGGGATCAAACTCTAATTGACTCAGGCCCTAAACGTATCCCTGACAGCTCAAGGGGTCAGCCTCGGGTGTTCGAGCTGTTCTCTGGGCTACAAGGATCTGAGTGGACTAGAGGCGGTCTGAGTATGTCCCCAGAGGGCATCTCCTGGCCAGGACTTGATCAGTCGTTTTGGAGCAGATGTGGGTTTACTTACATGGTTTTGCATTCACCTTCATAACCCTGGAAGCCAGAGCCTTGCTTTTCGTTCCCCTACAAGGATGATTTTGGGAATGTGGGGTAAATTACAAGCTAGGGGTTCTTTTTCCTTTTTGTCTTATGTTTGGTTGTTGTGGTAAGGGCCATTGGGCTTGGGTTGATTTTGCCGGTTCAGAGCAGGTTTGACCAGGGACGGACTGGGAATAAAATACAGCCCTGGACTTTGACTAAACCTGGCCCAAAGCAATCGGCGCAGAATCTAGACAACAGTCTGTCTGCGCCATCTTTGTGTACTGTTGATTTAAACACTTAACTTAAACACTCTCTGTACTGTCAGGTATTTTGTCTTCTTCTGAGGGTGGTTTGACAACAAAAAAAAATCTGACTTGGAGCACTTAAAAGTAATTTAAGGTTGAGCTGGAGTGAGTGTCTTTCTCTGCTCTTGGTCTAAGCTCAACCTGAATAAACAAATTATGAAATGGATAAAAAAAAAATTTTTTTAAAGGTTTTATTCCAAGATAGCATGGAATATATGTTATAACAGCATATTATATAATCTATTCCATGCTGCCTTAAAATTAATTTATTACTTAATAATCTTAATTAATTTATGCACTAATTAATCTTACCGCACAAATAATAATACCACATCTAAATGAAAATACACCATTACAAATGTAATTTCTGTATTCAAAATCTTCAAAGTTTGTAAGCATTAACTGTAACGTTACCAACATTTTTAAAAGTAAAAGCACAAAATATTTCTCAATATTATCTACTGCATGTGGCATTTTACAGCTAAAATGTTGAAGTTTAGCTGTTTTAACTACTGTAATCATAAAAAATGTAGCAACCTGAATATCACTTCCTAACATCATCCCTAGCAAGTAACTTTTTCTCTTCTCATGTTCCTTACTTCCTGTATTTTCCGGACTATAAATCAAACTTTTACCGCTGTTCTCCAGATCACACAGATTGCCAGTCAGCCCCTGTTCGTGGATGTTTCGACGTGGAAAGCAGTTCGGAATGGAAATATTGAAATTTTATTTGTTAACAACATACTTTTCGTACCTTAAAATCAGTAAATGTTATGAAATTAGAGGACTAAGCCAATAGAGTTCAGAGCGTGATTCAGTCAGTGAGTCAGTTCGGCAGTTCGTAGCGGGTTCGCGAATCATTTGCGTCAGTTTGGGGATCGCGAATTATTTGAGTCAGTTCGGGAGTTCATAGCGGGATCGCGAATCATTTGAGTCAGTTTGGGGATCGCGAATCATTTGAATCAGTTCGGTAGTTCGTAGCGGGATCGCGAATCATTTGAGTCAGTTTGGGGATCGTGAATAATTTGAGTCAGTTCGGGAGTTCATAGCGGGTTCGCGAATCATTCGAGTCAGTTTGGGAGTTCGGACTCGAATCATTTGCGTCAGTTCGGGAGTTCAAAGCGGGTTCGCGAATCATTTGAGTCAGTTTGGGATCACGAATCATTTGAATCAGTTCGGTAGTTCGGAGCGAGTACGCGAATCATTTGTTCGTGGATGTTTCGATGTGGAAAGCAGTTCGTAATGGAAAATTGATATTTTATTTGTTAACATGAATAAAAAAATAGGTTTTATTCCAAGATAGCATGGAATAGATTATATAATATGCTGTTATAACAGCATATTATACAATCTATTCCATGCTGTTTAAAATTGAATTTATTACTTAATAATCTTAATTAATGTATGCAGTAATTAATCTTACCGCACAAATAATAATACCACATCTAAATGAAAAACACCATTACAAATGTAACTTCTGTATATACATAATCTACATAATCTTCAAAGTTTGTAAGCATTAACTGTAACGTTACCAACATTTTTAAAAGTAAAAGCACACAATATTTGTTAATATTAGCTACTGCATGTGGCATTTTACAGCTAAAATGTTGAAGTTTAGCTGTTTTAACTACTGTAATCATTAAAAATGTAGAAACCTGAATATCACTTCCTAACATCATCCCTAGCAAGTAACTCTTTCTCCTCTCATGCTCCATACTTACTGTATTTTCCGGACTATAAATCACACTTTTTTTTCATAATTTGGCTGGTCCTGTGACTTATAGTCAGGTGCAACTTATCTTTCTCCTGTGTCCGTTTGGACTTAGTGCCGGGAGTCATTGGAAAGGAGAATGGATCAAGCCTGGACATCCCTATCATCTCCTGATCTGCTGGTTGGTATATTTATTTATTTAGGGGGTTTTGGGTTAGCTTGGAAGCTGGTATGAAGGGAATTGGTTTAGGGATATATAAATAATAAAATACGATAATAATGTTACCATGGAGGAGGTAACTAGGTCAAAGATTGGGATGCATAGATGGTTTTAGGCAAGGCTCTGGTGAGGATGAAGAGACGGTGGCTGATAGAAGCTTGATGTGCATCCTCCAGTCTGGTACTTTCAGTCTTCATTTAGTCAAAAAGTGTATTTCTCAGTTGAAGATATTATTTTTTTCAGGTGACCCGGATACCTTGCGGTGTTAACGAAGGGTCACTTGTACGGTGAGTGTCCAGCCCCCTGGGTCCACTCGGACAGCACACAGGGGCGGTGGTCTGGGGCTAACAGGCCTTAATTGGAGCCCAGTCTTTTTCGGGTGATTAGCACCGCTCATGCAACATCTCACATCCTTACACTCATCCTGAGTTCTGTTGGCAGATTCATGGAAATCATGAAGGCCAGTAGAACGTTTCGGTTCTGAAGTTCCACCTTTGTTCTGAAAAATATTTTTTGGCAACAGGAGTAGTTCTAATATAAATTCTAAATTTGCAAATAATGCCCTCAAATGACACAGTTATACTTGAGGCGGTAAGTCAACTGGGACTTGAAAACTTCACTCCTATAGGCATGAGGATTATAAGCACTCTCACACACACACACACACTCTCTACAGCAGCCATAATTACACACCCGCTAATCCTGTTTCCCAAATCCAGGTGCCCGCAGATCCATGAGGAAAATCCGGCAGAAACACATTTTCTCCATCTGTCTCTCAGATCCGGTTTCACACAAAGATTTCTGTCTTTCTTCAGACTCTGCAATGCTTCACATTCACACACAATCACAGAAACTCACAAACATCTCGATTCTGTCTTCACTTGCTAAAACACTCAGTGACCTCCTAAACCAGAATCAATCAGCATATGGTCTGGATCGACATGAGGGGAATAAATAATAAGAGAATGCTGTGTGCTTTAATCCGTTTAGAGCTCATCTGTTGATGTGTGTGTCGCTCTGCTTCAGGATTTGAGGAACTGTGTTTCCTCCGGAGGTTCATTACCATTCATCCAAACATGATGTTATTATTAGGAGACACTCCACTGATAGAATGACCCAGATCAGTTTTTAATTAGTCCTTTTTATCTTGTTTTCCAGTTAAAATATCAAAAAAGGCTGAGATAAATGTGCTAGAAAAGCAGCACTGCTCGAGATATCAAAGCTTGTTTTCAGAGAATGTGATTTAATTCAGTGGAAAAGAGCAGTTATTGAGAAAAGTTTAAACCAGGGCAGATTTGTGAGGTTTCTCAACACTTGGTTCGACATGATTGTCCTCAGAAACTTCTTTCAGCCGATTAATTCCTGCAGATTTATTGCTCGGTAAGAAACACTATAGTGTATGTAGTTTATCCCACACTTCAGGTGTGAAGGATCTTTAAGCAGAGATCTGTCGTTTAGATGTACACAGATCTCGACACACATCAAGAACGGTGTCGATCACCAACCAGAGATCAGACTGACCTCCCTGACCTCTTCTCGTCTCAGATCTGATGTTCAGACGTCTGTGTTTGACGAGAGACTCCATCGAGGGATTCTCACGCTCTAATGTGGGTCTCATGATGTTTCGGGTTCATTTGTGACTCAGGACAGTCCTTAAACTGGAAAATATGTAGTTTGTCTGTCACAGCATATGTGTGTGTTTTCATAGATTGTATCTTTTGTATATTTTGTCTTACCGCATTGTTTTTTTTACCCAAATATAAAAAGTGAAAATACTTGCTAGTGAAGTAAGACAAAACATGAGCCTACTGATAGCTGAGATGCAATCTGTGAGAACAGTTCTTATCATCAGAGCGGTTCCTGAAGGAAATGCATGGTCAGTCTGCAAGACAGACAGAAGAAACACAACAAAAAACAACAAAAGAAAACTATTTATATATATTTTATCCTTCAAAATATCATCCTCTATATATTTCAGTCCAAGAAAATGATTAAATAAAAGGTACAGTGTTCCAAAGAATATTGCAATATTACAATTTATATAAAAATGTAACATTACTAGGTCTAGGTTTGACTTCTAGTAGGTTTTTCTTTAAAAAACAATGTCATTTAGTCTAAATCAGGGCTATTGTAAGAGTGAAAATGTGTTGTTCTTGTTCTGAATGTGTATCATAAAACGCTCTACACAGATTAATGTGACTCGACTGCAACTTTAACTACTGGCCAGATTTTAGAAAGACTTCAAATATTGATTTACTGATCATGTGTGACCGTCAAACCAAACATCCATCGCACAAAAGATGATGAAAATATCATTAACACATATTTGATAAAACTGATCTCAGAAGAGCCTCTTCTATGGCACTGCTGTGAAACTCTCATCGTAAAGAGTGTAGAGGACATCCAGTCATTTTCATTTAGACACTGATGAACAGATTGAGGACAAACATCTTCTTTGCAGGATAAGACCAGGATGAGTTAATGCACTTGATAATGAGTTCATGAGAGATGAAGGTAAGAGCGTCTTCGGTCTCTCGATGAAGCTCCGTGTATTAGTTCTGCTTCTGAGTAAAGTAAATGACTAACTTTTTAAGGATTTGTAATAGAAAACGAGACAAATTACTGCCATATTTAAGTATCTGGGAGCACTGTTGATGAACTCCTGTGTCATAAGTTGTTATGTTTTCTTTGAACTTTGAAGTGTTTGAAAAAACGAGACATTCACATTTAGAAACCTTACTGACGTACTGTTTTATACACAACACATTCCTCAGATGTTCTTTACCTGATCTTAAAAAGTCTTGCGTTTCTCCCCAGAAACTGAGAAAAGCGTCCCAAGTCATAAATATAGACACTGAACCTTCAGAGGAAAAGCATCTTTAATGAAACACTGGTGAACAGCTTCAGCCTCACATATACAGACAGAGACGACTGAACCAGAGGCATCATGGGATAGCAGACGGAGGCTGAATCAGCTGAGCGAGTCCAGCTGAGTCTGAATCATCTCCATCTGTAACACACACACACACACGCGTGAGCGTCTGAACACGCGGAGCACCAGGACACACCAGAGACTCGGTCTGACCTGATTATAGAAGTCCAGCAGATCCTGATGACTGAACTCCACAAACACGTCCTGCAGACGCTGAAACACAGAAAACACAAGTGTGACCCGTCTCTCACAGTGTCATGATCGTATCAGTACAATATCACAATATCTGAGGTGAAACACAGAGCAGCAGAGCAGCGTTTACTGTCTGAAACCATCTGTACTGTAGAAAGTGCTGCAGAAATAAATGTGGCTCGACTCCAAACATGATAAACGTCCTGATGAAGACACGGAGCACACGCGTGACACACGTCTGATTCCTGCGGAGGAACACGCGTGTCTGAAGGAGGAGACACGTCAGGACACATTAACACAGAGGACGTTAATTAGACACAACATCATCATCTATAATTAAGAGAAAGAGGAGAAACGTTCTCTTCAGCAGAGACGCACAGAGACACAACGCTAGCTGGATGACTGTGTGTGTGTGTGTGTGTGAGAGAGAGTGTGTGTGTGAAAGAGAGAGAGAGAGAGAGTGTGTGTGTGTGTGTGTGTTCATACACATGGGATGGCAGTGAATGTGTGTCAGGAATCAAGGGTTAATTCCAGCCTCAGGTTCAGTAAGTGTTTTGACGTATCTAGGCTAACGCTAACGGCTCCTGCGTGTTTCCAGACCTGATGGTAGAAATCACAGCTCTGGGGACGATCGCTGACTGTGACGACACACACATACACACACACACTCAGAGCAAATAAAAGTGAAATGAAACATTGATGGCTGCTGATTCAGAGATGGACAGAGAAAGCACTTCACACAAACACCAGCTGCGTCTCCATCACAGACCTCCAGTTAAACTCCGGTTAAACTCCAGTTAAACTCCAGTTAAACTCCAGTTAAACTCCAGTTAAACTCCGGTTAAACTCCGGTTAAACTCCGGTTAAACTCCAGTTAAACTCCAGTTAAACTCCGGTTAAACTCCGGTTAAACTCCGGTTAAACTCCGGTTAAAGACGGTAAACCTCACAAACAGAGCTGAAGCTGCAGAACATGACTCTCCCGGATCAGAAACGGCTGAAAGCAGTGGTGTGTCTGGAAATCCTCAGCAGTGTTTGAGCTCCAGCTCTTAGAAATGCTCAGACAAACGGCGGATCTCACTTCAGTTACCGTGTCATTCCCGTCACAGACACATTCCAGACACAATTTCTGATTTAGTTTGAAGAAACAAACACAAATGGAGATGAAAGCCAAAATATGAAATGTCACGGACGAATATTTACGGAGTAATCCACTATTTTGTGGAGAAGGGTTAGGAAGGCAAGTTTTCACTTGAGATTCGGAGACATCTTCACACAGAGACACAGCTCTTCTACAAACCTGTTGAGTTTAGTGATCTGGGTCTCATTATTTACCAACGGTGACTATTACAAAAATGGGAACAAGCATTTTTAATTGTTTTCCCCACTAAGTTTGCATCCCTGTATCTCAAGACGTATTAAATATTTCTTAATATCCCTTTAGATTTTGGTTCTCAACTAAATTTTCTTTATATCTCAATTTTTAAGGCCATGTCTGCTTCATTTCCAGAGACTGGGATCTCAATGGCACACATTTTCAAACCTTTTAGCCAAAGACCTTTGAAACAGAATGAGCCGATTGCAATTTGGTTGCAGCATTTAGACACAAACAACACATAAAATACACACACACACACGTTTGTTTCTGTGTAAAGTGTGTTCATCCCATAGGTGTAATGGTTTTTATTCTGTAGAAACTGTATATTCTATGTCCCTTCAGCAACCCTACACCTAACCCTAACCCTCACAGGAAACTTTGTGCATTTTTACTTTCTCAAAAAAACTCATTCTGTATGATTTATAAGTGTTTTGAAAAATGGGGACATGGGTTATGTCCTCATAAGTCACCCTCTCCTTGTAATACCTGTGTCAGACCCATGTCATTATACAGAGTTGTGTCCTGACGTGTCACAAAAACATGCCCACACACACACAGACACACACACACACACAGACACACACACACACTAACATATATGAATACATAAACTCTTAAAAATCTAATCTCATTTAGCTTCCAAGAACAAAGCTTTACAGCTGATGGCACTGAGGTTCGTAAGCCTCCTCATGTGTGCATCAAACGCTGGAGATCGGTAGATCGCTGATGTAGTCAGAGGTCAGAGGTCACAGGTCACAGGTTCAGAGACCGTCACAAGTGTTCTGAACACAATGAAAGGTTGTGAAGGGAAAGCTCTTACATTCTGTGTTCTGTGAATTTAGTATGTTCCAAACTCAGTAACGTTACGAAAACGTTCAGAACAAATGCATGTGAATTAGACCGAAGTATCCCCAAAGATCATGTTAATCATCTAAAGAAACTGTAGTTTAATGGAAAGATTGCATGGATGTGGTCGATACAGAAGAGTTTCAGGTTTCTATGTTTACGGAGGCGACTGCTCACGTGTCAGAATCGATCCTCTCTGGAGAGTTCTGCATCAGGTGCAGCAGGTGTTGAGGGAAACGCTCTCGTCTCGCTCTCATTTGTTTGGTAAAGATGCGGCGAGCCGGTCAGACCACACTTCCTGTATTAGAATAACCCACATCCTCTGTTTTGGTTAGATATGAGCCCAGAGCGTCAGGTTGACGTGACTGTCCCGGATCACGCCGCTGTCGAGGGGAACACGTCTCATTGCTCTGTTGAGGATCTCGTGTGATGAAGCAGATGAGCAGAACATATATCTTTAATATCCTGAATTATTTTGCAATTTTCTTTAAATATGTCTGTGGTTTTTAATTTTTATTTCAGTACGTTTTTTTTCCTTAAGTTTATTAACTTCTTAATTACATTAAATAATAAAAAGGTCTAATAATTAAAATTAATAATAAAACTAAATTAAGTTGAGAAATGTAGCAAGGGCAACTAGCTGAAATAAGTTGTGTATTTTATTTCACTTAAGCTTGATTTTATTTCAGGAAACACAAATGGTTTTAGTTAACTATAATAGGCCTGACTTTTAAATAAACTCACAAAAAGCAATGAAAACGCTGATTAAAAGTGTGAAAAACCACAATGATGATTGAAATCAGCTTCCTTTCAAACTCTAATCTTCTTCTGAAAGACACAAATCATTCCCAGCCCAGATGCATTGTGGGTCATCTCATGAAAACACACACAGATCTTCTTTCAGACGGACCGCATCACAGCTTCTCATTAACTCACTTCAGCTTCACATCTGGAGACGTGTGTTAACTCCGGGATAGACTGGAGACGGACATCAGGAGCATCACCGCAGACGAGCAGGTGAAGCCAGAAGATCTTCAGTGATGAACGCTTGAGATTAGAGGAGGATGAAGCATCATTCACAGCTTCAGAGAGACTCCAGAGATGATAGTGTGAATGTGATCAGTGCCGATACAAGCGGTCCAGACAAACACACCTGCTGCTGAACACAGGGATAAAAGATGAAGCATAGATCTGATCGGGTCAGACATCATGGCTCTTACGAAGGTCGATCAATTTAAGCAGAAAAGCATCGTCCCTTAGTGGAAAAGTTAATTTCTGGCACAGAATATGAAGGATATGAACAGCTCTGAGTCATCAGTGCAGAACAGCTAAACACAAGTTTAATTATGTTAACGCTAACATCCCAGAAAACCTTCACGTGACTGGGGTTTCAGTGTGAATGACAGGAAATGAGCCCCGCAGCTAGACGAGATGATGTTTAATCACGGTCTTTATCTGCGGCCGACAGAGACCAGGATTCAACAGAGAGTTTCCGCTCCGTCCTGAGAGAAGACACACACGAAGGAGAAACTCCTGCTGCTTTGAGAAGAAAGATCAGATTCAGGAGAGAACGAGCCTCGGTCTGTTCAGACGCAGATGATTCTCACTTCATAACCTCACTGCATTAATACAAGCCTTCATCATCATCATCATCATCATCAGCCTGAGTCTGGAGCAGAGCCGGACGAACACAGACACACACATCAGCTCGGTGCACTTCTACATCAACACCGCTGACTCACATCGTACGATCTCTGAACATCTGCATTCACATTCACGCATTCAGCAGATGCTTATTCCAGCAAAGTATAATGCATCTTATATTGAGGTTATGATGTATAATACAGCGGATACAGTAATGAGCAGCTTTATAATTCATCATAACATTACTACAGACACATCTTTAATATGAGAGAATACTGCATGATCATTTCCTAGACTTCATCCATCAGTGTTTGTCATCTTTGTCGTCTGGTTCAATGATCGACTGCTGTCTTTTATTGTGCGTTACAAATAACATTTGATTTGATATTATCATGACTAGTAAATGAGTTCACACACACACACACACTCTCTCTCTCTCTCTCTCTCTCTCTCTCTCTCTCTCTCTCTCTCACACACACACACACACACTGCTCTGTTTGTGCAGTCACAGCGCCCCCCTCTGTGCACCGGAGGAACTGCAGCTGCACTCATCGCTCTGTTCACACTGAACACTTCTGTCCTGACTGTGTTCTGACCTCTGACCTCTGTGTTTACCTCTGCGTCGTCCTCCGTGCGGAGTCCCAGATCCAGGACGGCGTGTGGCTCCTTCAGTCTGCTTCGAGACGACGAGGCCATCTGCAGACAGAGCTGCCAGCCCACGTGATCCAGCTAGAAGAACCAGGAGAACCACGGTTCCATCACACAGAACACACTACACCTGCTACATCATGAGCTCAGATCTGAGGCTGAACACATGACAGCGTCACACATTCATGGACCTGACACACTCTTGATAAGAAAGATCCTTTCCTGGCTTCTGCTGGTTCCTTGAAGATTCATATTGACTGATTCATTAAAAGGAATCGGTTCGAGAGTCATTTGTTCACATGAAGAACCATTAACGTTTACATTACATCAGCTTCTTTAAATGTTTCTTCTAGGAAACTATTCCCTGATTATTCAAGCTTCTTTGGGAAACGTGAGATGAAGGAAGGATCTGGTCTCCTGGTTTAGGGTCAGAGCGGAGCATGAACTCACCTTCTTCGGGGCAAATATCCCGAGTCGGATCTTGTCCAGCACATCAGGAGCAGCTGAAGCCCAGACGTGAGCGAACACCTCGGCTCTGTCCGCCTCCACACAGATGTTCTCCAGCTGCTGTCTGAGAGACGCTGGTTTGATGTTGTGATACACGGCCTGCGACAGCAGAACACGTTACAGAAGCTCTCCACATCTTCTCCTCCGCTCACACTCAACACTAACGTACCAGAAATATAACTCACTCTAACTAAATGAATCTCATTTGAAGACGCTACAACAGAAGAAGGGTTTATTCTTCCTGGTCTCATCACTTTATTCTGTTTCTCTCCTTCTTTTCTGCAGAAGACTGTCTGATTTAACAGATTTCGATTCCATCTTTATTCTCTTTTAGAAACCTTTTACAAATATTATATCTAATTATGAACTCTGTTGTTTTGGAGGAGGGCTCAAAATATGAAGATAATTTCATATATGTGTGTGTTTCATTAATTCGAGCATGTTTCCAGTGATTCTTCAGAAATGTAATATATGAAACATCTGATATTACTTTGTACCAGATAAATCCAATCCACACAGTAAAATCTGCAAATGGACTTATGTTGTTAATATTCTTACGATGATTTTATATGTAGCAACCATACATACATGTCAGCAATATATATTTGATTTATATATGCAACTTTATTAAAACAACTTGTGTAGAAAAACATGGATGTTTGTATGTTTTTATAATAAATGTTTTAAATACATGTTTTTTCCCCATTTCTAATAGTTTTTATATTTGTAATCATACTTATCAATGACAGTATATTTTATTTAGGGATATGGAACTACACTACATTAGTGTTTGGGCAGTTTTCTGTGTGTGTCTGTGAGCATGTGTGTGTGTGAGCGTGTGTGTGTGCGTGTGTTTGTGTGTGTGTGTGTGTGTGTGTGTGTGTGTGGTGGACCGCAGCAGGTAAAGGTGAAGGTGAGTGAAGACCTGCTCGAGGATGAAGGACAGGGTTTCCACCAGCAGATGAAGAGTGTGTTTCTCCAGAGATAAAGCACTCTGCAGCTTCTCCTCCTCCTCCTCACTGAAGGAGCGCTCCCCCTGAAGAACACAGAGCATCAGCATCACACACACACACACACACACACACACACTCAGACACACACTCAGACACACACACAGAGAGACACACACACACAGAGACACACACACATACACAGAGACACACACACACAGACACACACACACAAAGAGACACACACGCTCTCTCTCTCACACACACACACACACACACACACACAGAGACACAGACACACACAGAGACACACACACAGAGACACACACACAGACACACACACACAGACACACACACACAGAAACACACACACACTTAGAAACACACACACATTCAGAAACACACACACACTCAGACACCCACACTCAGACACACACACACACACACACACACACACACACACACACACACTCACACACACACACACACACCTTCAGGTGGAGCTTCTGCAGAATGCGGGACAGGAGTCTGGAGAACTTGCTGCTGTCGATGGAGTTGATGTGAATCACGGCTTCTTTAATACTGCAGGACAGACAGGAGCACAGAGTGAGTGTGTGTGTGTGTGTGTGTGCAGCAGCTCATCACGAGTAACACAGGACACACTGAATACGCAGATGCAGTTATCGATGAGAGTAATGACAGCTGATCGTCGCGCGCTCAGTGTCAGTCTATGAATACAGTGCGGTCGCAGGAAGCAGATGTGTTTTACCTCTGTGTCTCTGGGATTATTGAACTCATCTTCTGTCCGCTCGTTTCCTTTCTCTTCGTGTCCAGATCAGGCACTTCCTGGTGCGCGGGCACGTGATGCGTGACGTCAGCCCGGGCCACGCCCACAAGAACCGGAGTGCATGTGTGTTTGTGATGAAATGCGAATGTGTTTATAAATAATGCAAAAGAAAATTAAAAAAGACGGGCCTTTATTAGAAACCATGCATAGAAATGTATTAGCAAAATCCCCATGGCAACCATAGTTCAGACTCACATACCATAATTAACCACTGTAGTATTTTGTTTACTATGAACATATCAAGAACTAGGAAATAATTACATGACGAGCAAGTGACGCTTAGAAAAATGAACTTAATTCAAAGTGAAACCGGTTTTCATTCCCCACTGACAGATATTTGTTCTCATTTTAATCTTAAACTCACTTCATTATGATCAGTTTCTCAGAAAACAAAGACTTCTTATCTCCAGTAAATGTGGCATGATTTAAGTATGTTTACTGGAGAAAGACAAGACAAAAATACTGAGGATTTTGTATATGCAACATTTTACACCCTGACTTTGTAATTGTAAGACTTCCTGCTCTGATTTGAGCCCTTCATCAGACCTTCATATGCTCATGATCTCACAAGAGCTGTTGTGTGTGGATTAACAATACACAATACTGTCTGACCATTCCCTGGAGTCGTGTTAAATCTGAGTAAACTTGTTCACTTGACCTTTCCATCAAACACCAGGCCAGAGAACAAAAGTTAGAGAAGAAGAATAATCGGACACTTTATTTTGTTGCAAAAGAAAATAGAAGCACCACTTAAAACCAAAGCAGAATTATCAGCATGAGAAAAGAGAAGAAATCATACATAAATATACTCTGAATACATACACTCTTATAATTTAGGCATATACAGCGTCATCGACATATTACCATAGAGGAATGATTGTTAGGTGTGATGTTGAGAGCACTACACACACACACACACACACATCTGCACAAACACACACGCACGCACGCACGCATACAAACACACATACACTCTCACACACACACACACACTCATAAACACACATGCATATACACTCACACACACACACACTCATAAACACACATGCATATACACTCACACACACACACACTCTCTCACACACACACACACACACACACACACGCATATACACTCAAACTCACACACACTCATAAACACACATGCATATACACTCACACACACACACACTCATAAACACACATGCATATACACTCACACACACACACACTCTCTCACACACACACACACACACACACACACACACACACACTCAAACTCACACACACTCATAAACACACATGCATATACACTCACACACACACTCTCACACACACACACACACACACACACACACTCACACACACTCATAAACACACATGCATATACACTCACACACACACACACTCATAAACACACATGCATATACACTCACACACACACACACACACACTCTCTCACACACACACACACACACACACACACACTCTCACACACACACACACACACACACACACACACTCTCACACACACAAACACACATGCATATACACACACACACACACACGCACACACACACACACTCATAAACACACATGCATATACACTCACACACACTCTCACACACACACACACACAAACACACATGCATATACACACACACACACACACGCACACACACGCACACACACGCACACACAAACACACACACACACTCATAAACACACATGCATATACACTCACACACACACTCACACTCACACACACGCGTGACCTCCGACACGGCAGCGAGACACAGAAGACAGAAGCATCGAACACTTCATTCCTCGCTCCGTGTCTCTCCGTCTGTGATGAACACGAGGTCTGTGTGATTCTGGTGAACCGTTTCAGAGACGAGCAGCGGTCACTATTTGAAAGACGACAGGTTTGGCACTTTGATGCTGATGTCCCCGATGTTGATGTTCTTGGGCATCTCTGGCAGGTTCATGTTCTTCACGGCCGACACGGCACGAGCCGGAGCCCCTGCGATCCCAGCCTGGACACACACACACACACACACACACAGTTACACAGAGACCAGCAGAGATCTGTGCTGAACACACTAACACTGATCTCAAAGCTCTGCTCATGCATTACTCCACAGTCAGACGGATGGAAACCCACTGAAGAAGAGTGTGGAAACTACAGGAGCCAGAGAGGGACAAAAGACCCGACAGAGAGCTCAGGAGTTCTGCAGAAACTGATGCAGATGAAACCAGGAATCAGAGACAGTCAAATAAGTATATATACCCAAAACTACTAAATATGACAAAATCAACTAAATTACAAGAAGTTAACTAAAATTACTATATTAACAACCACTGAACTAGTGTCTGAACGATCCTAGACTAACTCTGTGCGGATTAATGTGGTCATCAATCCAATTAAACTCTGATTAATGATGATTCAGGCTGTTTTGAGCAGAACATCTGCAGGGTTTGCTTTAATGTTAAACTCTAAAAGGAACCTAACTGACCAGAGCAGGTGCACAGCTGAGTGAAGACTGACCCAACTCTCTCTGATCCTGGTCTAAATCTGCTCTTACAGCGTCTGAAGAAGTCTTCGTCTGTCTGTCAGTCTTTACCATCAGCTGGAGCAGTGCATCATGGGACAGTGCTCAGACAGACACTGAACAACAGGACGTGTGTGTGTGTGTGTGTGTGTGACACTTGGCTCTGTTCTGGATCTGACTGATTGTGAGCGTCTGTCCTCAGGAGGAGTGTGTGTGTGTGTGTGTGTGTGTGTGTGTGTGAGTGTGTGTGTGTGAGATGGAGATGTTTCCTGTCGAGGGCAGAAGCGAGGAACCCCACACTGACCTGTGCTTCAGATTGATCACAGAAGAGCAGCAGCAGACATTCAGAACCAAGGCTTCACAGAAAGGCATTCTGGGACAGGCGTTCCACACACACACACACACACACACACGCATCCGGCGGACGTGCCGCTCTCACCTCAGACTTCTCCATCTTGCTGTGTGCCTCCGCCTGCGTCGAGATCTCACTCATGTTGGTCTCCAGAACCATGCCCCCCATCACCATCTCCGCCAGGATGTTGTGCACCTGCGGACACACACACACACACACACACACACACACACACAGAACAGACGTCAGCGTCTCCCCACAGCTCATGCTAGCGCTCGGCGTGAAGCACACGTCACCTTATCCATGTGAAAGATCAGGTCCAGCTCACACACGTTCTCAAAGCACTTGTCCAGCGTCTCCACGAACACCTGCGACACACACACACACACACACACACACACACACACACACACACACACACACACACACACAGAACAGAACAGACACACACACACAAAGAGAGAAGAGCACCACAAAAATGATATTACGCTTTTAATGTCATGGTTTTATGAATTCAAGACTTTCTGCTCTGATTTAAGACTTTTCAGGCCTTCATTTGTGGAGAGTGAACGAAGGCTTGTTAAGAGATTGTTCGGAGGGTTTTAAAGCCTGAACTGATCTGAATACTGACTTCTGTAGAGCTGAAACTGAAGAGGAATTTCACAGACTTAACAAACTGAACTGAACTAAATAAAGACACCGCAGAATCTGGATTAGTCTCATATTTGATGGAGATCCCTCTCTGAATCTGTTTCATTACTGTGAAGCTGTGCTGAATGAAGCTCAGCGTGAGGAAGAGTGACCTGGATCAGGTCCAGAATGCCCAGCTCGCTCTCGGACGAATCCACACAGAACACGAAGTACAGCGTGGCGTAGTGTCTGTAGATCAGCTTGTTCTCCGAGCCGCCGATCAGCCTGAGCACACACACACACACACACACGAGACACCGTGACATCAAACACATGACAGCAAGGGAGAAACACGTGTGTGTGTGTATGTGTGTGTGTGTCTTACAGTCCTCCCTCCAGGAAGTTGCAGACGTTCTCGTCTCGTTTGGAGACCAGGTGAAAGGTTTCTCTGATGATCTGCTGCTCGGTGTCTTCGGTCTGAAAGCACAAACAGACATGACTGATGTGAGCTCAGTGTCCACAGGAAGCAGTTCTGGAGGTGAGCAGCAGGTGTCGCTGTGTCCCTGCGCTGCTCTGAGCTCCAGCTTCTTCAGGTTTCAGGAGGAACAGACTTCTGTTTAACTCAAAGACAGGACGTCAACACTGATCTGAAGAGAGCCGATTCATAATTCATCAAAGAATCCTGAAAAAATGCATCACAGTTTCCACAAAATATCATGCAGCACAACTGTGTTCAACGTTGATAATAATCAGAAATGTTTCTTGAGCGGTAAATCATCATATTTTCATGATTTCTGAAGATCATGTGACACTGAAGACTGGAGGAATGATGCTGAAAATACAGCGGAGCATCACAGAAATACATTACACTTTAATAGAGATTCACTCAGAAAACAGATGATTTACATTAAAATAATATTTCACTATTTTCACTGTATTTCTGATCAAATAAATTCAGTCTTGGTGAGAAGAGACTTCTTTAGAAAAAACATTTAACATATTACTGATCCCAAACTTTCCAAAAGCAGTGTACACACACACACACACACACACTCTCTCTCTCTCTCTCTCTCTCTCTCTCTCTCATGAATACAAACCTAATATTCCTCCAATATTCCAACAGATTTAATGACATTTTCCTTATATGTTAATATTTAATCTGTAAGTACAACACTATATTTATTTCTGACAAATCAATTTATTCGCAACAAAACACGTCATTTAACACAAAGTAACGTGTAAAGCATTAAGTCATTCAATAATAATAATAATAATAATAATAACAAGGAGCGAATGGTTTACTCACATAATGCTCGTAGAATTTTGACAGTCGTGGTTTGCCATGATTATTAAAGATCAGAATTGCTTTTATCATGTTCCCCGCTGCGGCTTGAGTCGTCAATGTTACCGACTGATATTCCAATAATCAATAACTAATAACAGCAGTCTGACACTCAGGAGCACAGCAGAGCGGAAGAGCGCGTGAGATTGACTTCCGCTCAGTGAGCGCGCTGACGCTGTCAAAATAAAGGTCACGAGAATCCGAGATCGAATGCTTTTAACACGTAAATCCGTGAACGTTTGAATTAAATAAAGTATTCTGTGTAAGTGTATAATGTGTATATACATTTTTCTTTTGTATATGCGTGTATTGTGTTTTGCTGTACTGTGTTTTTTGGTGTTATGGAGGTCCATTAATGATTATGGGAGGTCCGAGATCCCAGCAGCACCCCCCTCAATTCATATACTGGATAAAAGAGAATATTATGCAGATTTTAATTAGATATATATTAAATGGTATTTGGTTATTTGTTAATAGTAATTCATTACACATGCAGTTGTTTAGTTGCAGTTACACTTCCTGACCAGCAGGAGTCGCCAGTGTGCGAAGTCTCGAGCGCTTCTAACCAGTGAATCATTTTGTGAAGCAATTTGGTTCAGTTGATTTAAAGCTTTAAAATTATGGTTTCTTCCAGTAGTAGTGTTTATGAAGCGAAGTTTAATCGCAATATTGCAAAAATCATATTATGATCGCATTGTGAGTGTGCATGTAAACAGTAAATGTTTTTACCCTTCAAACGAGCTGGATTTATTTAACCATGATCCACATGATGGCGCTCCAGCACAAATTTACATTTACATTTATTAATTTAGCAGACGCTTTTATCCAAAACGACTTACAAATGAGGACAGTGGAAGCAATTAAAAACAACAAGAGATTTGACAACTAGGTTTATAATGACTATTATAAAAGATTTTATGTCCAATCGAGAATATGAAAAGGAAGTGCAATGTTCTTTTGAGAAATTCATAAAATTGAGAGATGAAGCAAGGGAAATGCATGATTCTGTGATGGTTCTTTTGCCCAGTGAAGAAAAGGAAAAACAACAAACATGGTTCAGTGGAAAGATGTTGATTTGCAATGGGTTTATAGATGATGTTGAGAAATGGTTGAATACTGGAAGTCAAGTTTCATGTTCTGGTGTTGAAGAAAATGTTCATCAAAATGATGTTGATCCAGAAGATAGCATTTCAAACATCTCACGTCAATCATGTAAAACGTCTAGAAAGAAGGGTTCAAGCAGTGTGCGTAGTGGGAGATCCTCCGCTTCTTCAGCACGAATCATGGCAGAGGCAGAGAAGGCTTCATTAATGGCACGTGCAACTGCTTTAAAGGAGAAACATGCTTTGGAGCTGCAACAGGAAAAGCTGAGACGCAGACAAGAAAAACTGGATAGTGACGCAGAAATAGCAGCTATCTGTTTTAAATAGTTCTAACAATCAATCTCCCAAAACCTGCACTGATGATATGAATGCCTATTATGAAAAAGGAACTGTGATGAGTTGCAAAGAAGGTACTCTTCAACAACAACAATCCAGTACACTGCCTCAAAGAGATATTCCTGTGTTTGATGGTAATCCTCTGCAATAGAGAACTTTCATCAGAGCATTTGAGCATGGAATAGAAGACAAAACCAAAAATAATCGAGATTGCTTATACTTTCTGGAACAATATACACGAGGTCAGCCTAGGGAACTTGTACACAGTTGTCAACATATGGATGCACAAAGAGGGTATTTGCAAGCTAAAGCAATGTTAAAGGAACACTTTGGTAATGAGTTCAAAATAGCTGCTGCATATGTAGATAAGGTTCTTGGATGGCCTTCAGTAAAATCAGAGGATGTAAATTCACTGCAGAGTTATGCTCTCTTTTTGCGTGGATGTTGTAATGTAATGGAAGAGATTGATTATATGGAGGAGCTGGAGATGCCAAGCAATTTGAAAACCGTTGTCACAAAGCTACCTTATAAATTAAGGGAAAAGTGGAGAACTGTTGCCTGTGAGCTAATGGAAAGGCGTAATCATAGGGCAAGGTTCAAAGATATTGTGGCATTTATTGAACGTCAAGTCAAAATGTCATCTGATCCACTCTTTGGTGATATCCAGTCGAAGAATGGCCAGTTCAAATAGTTGATTGTACTCTTAAACCAGATGATCTTGAGGTAAAGAGAAACATGTGGGTAAATAGCACTGTTGTAAATGAAATGTCAAGTGCAACAAATGCTACTCATAGGCTGATTACTCATTTTTCAGACTGGACCAAGTTGAAGGTTGCTGTTGCTTGGCTCTTGAAGTTAAAGAAAATTCTGAGACAAAGGAGTCAAAAGCGGAAGGAAATTCAAGCATCTTTGGATTCTTCTGGAGTATTAATTTCTTCTAAAAGCATAGAGAAAGAGCTTCAAAAACTAACAGACTCTGTGACCACACCAAATCTGACTATGGAGGACCTGAATGAAGCTGAAACGGCTATTGTTGCATTCAGTCAATGGCAACAGTTCAGAAAAGAAATTGCTGCTCTGTCGTCTTCATCTGTTTCAAAAATAAGAAGAGATAGTAAGTTATATAAATTGGATCCTATCTATCAAGATGGTCTTTTGAGAGTTGGAGGACGATTAAGGAATTCTGTTATGCCTGAGGAAACAAAGCATCCGATCATTCTGGCTAAGGAACAGCATATCGCCACACTCATCTTGCGGCATATACATCAACAGTTAAGCCACAGTGGACGAAATCATATGCTTTCCAAGCTAAGGAAAAGATATTGGATCATTAAGGGTAATGCAGCTGCCAGAAAGATCATATCAAGTTGTGGCCATTGCAGACGTTTTGGAGTTTAGGTGAGTGAGCAAAAGATGGCAGACTTACCAAGATCTGCCTCCATTTACAAATGTTGGGGTGGATTATTTTGGTCCTGTGGAAGTTAAAAGAGGACGTTCCATTATAAAACGCTATGGAGTCATCTTTACTTGCATGGCAAGTCGTGCAGTTCATTTGGAAGTCACCTATTCTTTGGACACGGATTCATGCATCAACTCTCTACGGAGATTTATTTGCAGACGAGGCCAAGTAAATCATATAAGATTAGACAATGGTACAAATTTAGTTGGAGCCGAAAGGGAGTTAAAGGAAATGCTTAGTTCATGGAATAAAAGCAAGATTCAAAGGGTAATGCTTGAGAAAGGCGTTCAGTGGAGTTTCAATCCTCCGGGAGGTTCACATTATGGCGGAGTGTGGGAGCGTGTGATCGGAATGGTCAAAAGAATTTTAAATTCAATCTTACATCAGCAAACTTTGGATGATGAAGGATTCCAGACTGTGCTGTGCGAAATTGAGGCCATTCTGAATGATCGCCCAATAACAAAGCTGTCAGATGATCCTAATGATTTGGAACCACTTACTCCAAACCACCTTCTTCAGATGAAAGGTAAACCAGTACTACCACCTGGACTATTTGACAAATCTGAATTATACAGCAAGAGGAGATGGAAACAGGTCCAGTATATGTGTGACTTATTCTGGAAAAGATGGACAAATGAATATCTGCCTTTGCTTCAAGATCGGCAGAAATGGAATAAGGAAAGGAGAAACTTTGTTCATGGTGACATCGTTGTTATTGTGGATTCAACCGCTCCACGTGGATCTTGGCTGATGGGACGAGTTTTGGAAGTCTTTCCAGACAAAAATGGACTTGTACGTTCTGTGCGAGTACAAACTAAAACCAGTGTACTCGAGAGACCCGTGACAAAGCTTTGTCTGTTGTATGACAGCATGGAAATGTAACGGACTGATTGCAAAAACTGTTTACTTGTGTACTACAGAGGACTGATTAATGCAGTGTTTACAATGTTGCTTTTGGGCTTTAATGGCTCTTTGTATTAATCTTGTATTGAATTGTAATGTCTGCCTTCCATGTACAATTAGGGGCTGGGGTGTAAGAGCCATTATGGTCTATTGTAATTCTGTGTTTTACCACTAGGAGGAGTGTGGGCCTAAATTAGTATATAGGTAGGTAAAGAGTAAGAGAGGGCAGGTGTGTAATTAGAGGGAAGCACAACATTTTTTGACCGTGTCTGGAGATCGTGTTTGGATGTGATTATGTGGCAGCATTCAATGATATCATAAGTGCATTGTGCAGCAAAACTGTGAGTTATGACCAGTACAAGCTGTGATGAATAAATCTGATAAAGCTGACTTTGGAGGACGATGTTTGTTTGGATCTCACGCGTCAGAAACTACCCTACAACACCTCAAGTGACAAAAACAATTGGTATTTATGCCACTATAATTGAGATAACAAAAAAGGGGAAAACAGAGACATGTGAATCTGTAAAACAATAAGATGCAAACTGTATAACATATCAATCATGTTTCTAATACATTAAGTATCCTTTTCAGCAGTTTAAATGTCTTTAGAGCTTTTCGATTATTCTGTATTGAAGTTAGAGAGTCGTAAAAAAATCTTCAGATCAGTGGAAAATAGTCTACCATTTGGTACAGTCGATATACATTTTGCTTTATGTATATGATATTTTCCTAACAGAGTAAGAAGTTTAATAATAGTATCCATTTCCAATAAACCAGTATCACAATCCATAAACAAGACCATTACATCGGTTATTGTGACAAACTTATAAAATAACTCAAAAAGAAACCAAGAAACTTGGGACCAAAATAATTTAGTATAATTACAACTGAAAAATTAGTGTACAATTGTTTCATTTTCTTCTTTACAGAAACTACATAATGGCAAAAACCCTTCTTTAAACTTACTAATAAAATCATTACATGGATAGTATCTGTTTATTATTTTAAAGTGAGTTTCTTTAACTTTATTAGGAATTACATATTTATTTATATCTGACCACAAATTCTTAAAACCACCCATTACTTTCCTGCAGAGACCTATACTTGGTCGACTTCTGGCGACAGCGGAAGTTCGTCACTACGTTTGTGCACGGCCTCGGAGCCTATTAACATAAAGCAAACAACAATACATGTATTATTTTGTGTTAAGCATAACACTTTAATAAAAACAACTCATTAATTTGGAAAGTTACTATCACATGTATGCAATAATATACCAGTTACTTAGAACATCAATTCAAAGTTAAATAACCTACAAACCATTATAAAATAATTTGAATTCTGCTTGTACAACAGATTTGTTCAACTGCTCGTATTTCCTACATTGTTGTGGATTTTATTGATAACTTTAAATGTCTTTGTTAATTTTGTGTGACTTAAGCCAGAAAGAGAGCAGTATAAAAGGGTGATGGCAAAAGTATAAAAACACTGCTTCACTAACCTGCTCGACTGTTAGCATAACTGCTACCATGTGCTACATTAAATGTATAACGTTACATCTAACAATACAAATACTATACTATATTTGATTAATGTCTATATAGTTACCGATAAGCTTTTAATACAAGTTATTGTTTTAGTTAACACACTCACCTGGGACTGGACCATCTGGACATTTACTGCTCTGCACCACAAACAGCCCGTTATGACGCGTGATTTAACGTCTCCGCAACTTTTCCACGCAAACCTGGAAGGCACAGCCCACGGTGCGAGATCGACCGTACTCCGGTTGGACACGGACCTCATCCTCCGTGAAGGGCTTAGCACACACTAAAGTACCTTTCCTCAGAGTAATTGTCGTCTCCTCCTCTCACCATATAGCCCAATTCAACGCTTATTTTTATTTTCGTAGGTGGGAAAACTATGAAATGATAAATACGTTTTTTTTTTTTTTAATTAGCCTAGAACACAAAGGCACACTATACACATCTGAATACTTTTGGTCTCCGCTATTTTTCGGCAAGCGAATGAACGCTGTAGCGCTTTCACTGGAAAATAACTTGAGATTTATTTTTATTTATTTAAAGTTTATTTAACAGGGACCATACAAGCAAACATAGTTACAATACAAAGCCTGTAACTGATGTGCAGCATATAGAGATTATAGCTAGTGCTAATTTTCAACTCCTGTCCCTGGTTGGGCATTTCTAAGAACATTATAAAACAAATACATACATAAAAACAAGAAATACTACAAAACTATGTATATATAGATATACACATATACACATACACATACATACATACATACATACATAATCATACACAATTATAACAACAATTAAAAATGTATACAATTTTGATTTGTCTTTAGCCACAGCTTAATCCTGGAAGTGAACTTTTTGAAGTCAGATATGGCCTTAATATCAGATGGTAATGCATCCCATAGCCTACAGCTCTTAACAGAAAAGGCAGTCTGTGCAAAGCTTGTCCTACAGTATGGTATTGTAGAGTTATGATTTGTACTAGTTCTAGTAACTCTTTGGGTGTTCTGTATTTCAATAAATTTACTAAGAGGCTCAGGTGCTAAATTATTAATACACTTGAAGATTAATTTTAGGAAACATAAATTACTAAAGCTTTCAAAGCTTAATATTTTATATTTCTCCAGTATGTAACAGTGATGATAGCGGATTGGCTTTTTATCCATAATTTTTATTGCTCGATTGTAAAGTGAACCAATGTGTTTTGTTGCAGACGGAGCTGCTTGCCCCCAAACTGTCATGCAGTATGAAATATGTGAAAACACCATAGCATGCATGTACAGTAGGGCAGCCTGATTTGGTATATAGTGTCTGATTAATTTAAAACAGTTGAGATTTCTTTGTATTGTTTTAGAGATTTTCTTGATATGTTTAGTAAAATTAAGTTGAGGATCTATAACCAATCCAAGGTATGTGAATTCTGTTACAGATTGAATTTTTTCATTTTGCAAGTTAATTTTAAATCTTTTATTTAGATCAAGTTTCTTAATAGAAAAACACATAGAGACTGTCTTTGTAAAATTTAGCACCAACTGATTTTGATTGAGCCACTGTCCGACATCAGCCATACATGCAGAGAGAACATCAGCAGCCAACTCTGGTGACTTAGCGGGTGCATAAAGAACTGCATCATCTGCATAGAGCTGGGAGCTGGCGCCTGAACGGTGTAATGGTAGGTCATTAATAAAAAGACTGAACAACAAAGGACCAAGTACGGAGCCCTGTGGTATGCCCCTTTTGATGTTCAAGAGTGAGGATTTTTCCTGGTCAACTTTAACACACTGTACTCTAGCCTGAAGATAAGACGCAAACCACTGTACTGCCTTAGTAGAAAAATTAAAAGATGACATTTTAGTTAAAAGTAAACTATGGTTGATTGTATCAAATGCCTTTTTAAGGTCAAGGAAAACAGCTCCCACCACATCACCCCTATCCAGTGATTTCTTTACATTTTCAATAAAACAGCAGTTTGCAATTTCAGTGGAATAACCTGATCTAAAACCAAACTGCTGTGGGTGGAGGAACTGATTGGCTTCTAAGTGATCAACCATTTGTGCTGCTACAACTTTCTCAATAACTTTAGATAAAATAGGTAAAATAGATATGGGACGATAGTTACACATAGAGTCCTGACTTCCTGATTTAAATACTGGCACAATTACTGCTTTTTTCCATCCTAAAGGAAATGTACAGGTTCTTATAGAAAGATTTACAAGATATGTAAGAGGTTTAACTAACACTGTTACATATTTTTTTAAAAACCAACTATTCATCATATATAAATCATTTGTTTTGGAATTAGACAATTTATTAATAATTTCTAAGATGTTTGTCTCCGGAACCTCTGTAATATGAAATGAATCTACAGAAGTCACTCCAGTTGTATAATTGAGGTCTTTAGATTCAAAATCTTTTATTAGTTCTTCTACTGATTGCACAAAATATGAATTTAATTCATTAGCCATAACGGCGTTATTATTTATGTTCTTTCCATTTATGTTAAGTTCCTTGATCCCCTGTTTATTTGGTTTATTAGTCAGATTGTTTAAGTGTCTCCAGATGGAATTATTATTGCCTTTAGAATTACCTATAAGTTGAGTATAATATGAAACTTTTGCTTTACGTAGTTCTAACACCACTTTATTTCTTAGACTTTTGTAGGTTAACAAATCAGTATTCATTTTTGAGCATAATGATTTTTTCAGAGCCAGATCTCTCTTCTTCATAAGCTTTCTGATTTCATTACTTATCCATGGTACAGTGTCTTTCTTTCTACATCTTTTTTTTATTAGAAATTTGTCTATTAATCCTGAAATAGCTGTAGTCATAGAATTACAGCACTCATCTACATCATCCACAGCCATGATCTGCTCCCAATTTAAGTTATTAAGTTCTCTTTCGAACTGCACAGTTTTAGCTTCAGGAATGATAAATGATAATTTATCACAACCAGATTTGCCAAAATACTGTAGCCGCTTTCTGGTCAGAATCATGTTGTGGTCTGAGAGACCTGTTATCAGATTGTACGTCCTCGTTATATGTTCTGGTTTATTGGTAAACGCCATATCAATCAGGGTCTTGGTCTGCCTTGTTATCCTAGTGGGCCCTTTAATCATTTGTAGATAATTAAATTTTGTCATAATTGTTTTTAATTTTTGTTTACCACTTTTTCCCAACCAATTAATATTAAAATCACCATACCATACAGTTTCTCTATAAGAATCAAATTGCTTAGCAACAAGACTTAATTCATCATAAAAAGCAGTGTTATATGAAGGTGGGTTATAAATAACAACAATATAAAAATTCATTGTAGGTGATAAAATAACATTCAAAGCTAGACATTCCAGAGTTGTTTTCAATTCAACTATGTGACATTTAAATTTATCTTTTATGTATATCAAAACTCCTCCCCCCTTGCCTGTATTTCTGTCCTTTCTGAAACATTGATATCCAGCAATGTCTATCATATTATTTGGTATATTACTGTGAAGCCAGGATTCTGTTAAACAAAGATAATCCAAATTTGAGTCCAAGAGGAGTACAGAGATCTGATCCCTTTTGGAAATTAGGCTGCGAATGTTTAAATGTCCGCCTAATATTCCTTTCGGTTTACACTTAACGTCCCAGAGTACTCTAGCGTGATTCACAGTTTGGAAAAATAGATATTGTTTTTGTTTTTGTACAGCACTAAAGCCAGAGCCATTCAAGTGCATTCCCGGTTCAATCCCCGAACATGGATCCATCAGACGGGGTGACTCACCGGACTTGTTGCGGTCGGTTGTAAACAGGCAGCTAAGACTAGGTGAACTCCGTTTTTCGGCTTGCCGCTGATCCAGTGGTTCCTGGCTCTGAGCCAACAGCTCCCGCAGCTCCGCTCCATGGGATTCTGGTGTAGTCGATGTCACCCCTGTACTGAGCCCAACCTCCAGCTCAGTACTAGCCATTTGCTCAAATCTAGTCGGACCAGGATTAAGGTGTATATCCCCAGCCAGAAGAATGAGCACCAGTATAACTTTAAACGCATACAATCTGCACTGCCGTGAAGTTAATCTGCTGATATTATTTCTGTCGCTCAGGCCTCTTGATGTCCAGATCAAATACAATGTGCAATGTCCGTGTCCAAATATATGCAACTTGGTTTGTTCACAACTGGTTAAGCTGGCCACATTACCCTTAAAATTGGAAGTCCAAACACACAATAACAACAAGGAAAGTTGTAAAATACAGAGGGCATGTGTGGAGCCCAACAAACCACACCTGTCCTCGGCAGCCATTTTTCCAGTACCGTCCACTGGGATTTGGAGCGAGTTCGCAAAACATTTGATTCATATCGCGACTCCGAAGATCGTTTCGCGAATCATTTGATCGGGCCTTCGGAGTTCGCAAAACATTTGATTCAGATCGGGACTCCGAAGCGCATTTCGCGAATCATTTGAGATCTGGTCTTTCCAGCGGATTTGCAAAACATTTGATTCTATCATGTACTTGTCCAGATCAACTTTTAATAAAGAGAAAAGAGTTTTAGAGACAGATTTGTGTCAATAGCCTGTTAGTAATCCCACAGTCCATAGCATCAGTAACTGTATAATTTAGTAAGGGAAAATTAAAACAAAATAGGATGAGTTTCAATTTTTATTTTATTTTTGTAGAAATGGTCATCTTAACCTCTGTGCAGTGTTCAGGTTATTTCAGGACCCCAAATTAAATTCTAATACTAATACTGCATCATACAGGTGTTTATTTGAGTTGAATATTTCGATAATCATGTAAGGAAACGAAGCCATAATTTGATAAGTTTACATTTACATTTATTCATTCAGCAGACGCTTTTATCCAAAGCGACTTACAAATGAGGATAAAAAACAACACAACGAAAAACAACAAAAAGGGCAAACAAAAGTTTATAAGTGAGTATAAAAAAGATGCATGCAATATGAAGGCAGATATTGTCTGATATGTTAAGAAATAATATAAAACAAAAAGTCCAGATGATTCAAGCTGTTCGTGACTGTGAGTGTAACAGCAGCAGCAGAGATTATTAACCGTAAATGAAAACATTTAAAACTCTGATTCCTCAATTAGAAAATAAATAAATAAAAATGTAGCAAAACATTACATTCGGATGATATGTAGAACTCTCTGTGATTATCAGTGTCAGACAGGCGTACTACTCTGGCTGTGACATCATCATCCTGGGGAGGGACTTTGAGAGGATTCAGATCATCCCAGGAGCCAAACACGGGAACATCTAGGTGGACACACACACACACACACACACACACGGTTCTGGTGTCCAAACAACATCAAGGTCTTTATAAACTGTTACAGCACTTTCTCAGAGTGACAAATAGCATAGCTTTTAGCCTCATGGTTGCAGTTTGAGGTTTAGGAATTAGTTTTATTAATTTTTTTTTAGCCTTTATGTTATGTCAGTTTTAATAATTTTAGCATTTCAACTTTTTTGGTAAAAAGTTACTGCTTTATAAATTAAATGAAAACAGTACTAAAATTAGTGCTTTTTACTTTACAAATCAATGCAAAGCAACTTTACAGAAAATAAGTTTCTCCCATATTTAGTAGTAGCTTACACGGCTTATCTATATCATTTTACTTTAGCTTTATTTCAATTACAGAAAACGGTTTTTAGTTGTTTCAGTCTTAGTTAACAACAATGACACATAGTTGGTTGCTTTGGGAATAAATGTTTAACTGTGTGAGCTTATTTTATATATTTATTTCTTTAAATAAAATGTAAAAATTATATATATTTTTTGTACGAGTTTCTGTCTTCTGCTGAATGCTAAAAAGATGATGCTTTAAAGACCAAACGGTTGACGGTACCCATTCACTTCCATAGTATTTCTTCCTGTAGCATAGAAGTCAATGGGTGCCGTCAACTGTTCACTCTCAAAAAACATCTTCTTTAGTGTTCAGCAGAAAAAAAAAAACACTTTCAGGCTGAGGAAGAGTAAACGATAGCAGGATATGATTGTTTGATTCCTCTCACACAGACAATATACAGTTGTGTTCCAAATTATTCAACCCCCTTGACTTGCAAGACAATTTGCAGTGGAGGATAACATTTTATGAAATCAATTTAACAAAATCACCATGTGGGTGTTTTGAAACTGCTGGGTGTTTCTGAATCATGCAATCTAAATGATCCCCCTTACCCAACCCCACCCCTAAACCTAACGTCACTATTACATCAACTAATCAGGTATCATGGTGTAAAAACACCTTGATCTCATAACTCCCATTACTTTTTTTTTTTTTTTGAGATAACAAAAAAGGGCAAAACAGAGACATGTGAATCTGTAAAGCAATAAGATGCATACTGTATAACATATCAATCATGTTTCTAATACATTAAGTATCCTTTTCAGCAGTTTAAATGTCTTTAGAGCTTTTCGATTATTCTGTATTGAAGTTAGAGAGTCGTAAAAAAATCTTCAGAAATCTACCATTTGGTACAGTACGATATACATTTTGCTTTATGTATGATATTTTCCTAACAGAGTAAGAAGTTTAATAATAGTATCCATTTCCAACAAAAAAAAAAAAGTGAAGTGAAGTGACATTCAGCCAAGTATGGTGACCCATACTCAGAATTTGTGCTCTGCATTTAACCCACCCGAAGTGCACACACACAGAGCAGTGAACACACACACCCGGAGCAGTGGGCAGCCATTTATGCTGCGGCGCCCGGGGAGCAGTTGGGGGTTCAATGCCTTGCTCAAGGGCACCTAAGTCGTGGTATTGAAGGTGGAGAGAGAATTGTACATGCACTCCCACCCACGATTCCTGCCGGCCCGGGACTCGAACTCAGAACCTTTCGATTGGGAGTCAGACTCTCTAACCATTAGGCCTGGATTAAACCAGTATCACAATCCATAAACAAGACCATTACATCGGTTATTGTGACAAACTTATAAAATAACTCAAAAAGAAACCAAGAAACTTGGGACCAAAATAATTTAGTTTAATTACAACTGAAAAATAAGTGTACAATTGTTTCATTTTCTTCTTTACAGAAACTACATAATGGCAAAAACCCTTCTTTAAACTTACTAATAAAATCATTACATGGATAGTATCTGTTTATTATTTTAAAGTGAGTTTCTTTAACTTTATTAGGAATTACATATTTATTTATATCTGACCACAAATTCTTAAAACCACCCATTACTTTCCTGCAGAGACCTATACTTGGTCGACTTCTGGCGACAGCGGAAGTTCGTCACTACGTTTGTGCACGGCCACGGAGCCTATTAACATAAAGCAAACAACAATACATGTATTATTTTGAGTTAAGCATAACACTTTAATAAAAACAACTCATTAATTTGGAAAGTTACTATCACATGTATGCAATAATATACCAGTTACTTAGAACATCAATTCAAAGTTAAATAACCTACAAACCATTATAAAATAATTTGAATTCTGCTTGTACAACAGATTTGTTCAACTGCTCGTATTTCCTACATTGTTGTGGATTTTATTGATAACTTTAAATGTCTTTGTTAATTTTGTGTGACTTAAGCCAGAAAGAGAGCAGTATAAAAGGGTGATGGCAAAAGTATAAAAACACCGCTTCACTAACCTGCTCGACTGTTAGCATAACTGCTACCATGTGCTACATTAAATGTATAACGTTACATCTAACAATACAAATAAAACATACTATATTTGATTAATGTACATCTAACAATACAAATAAAACATACTATATTTGATTAATGTCTATATAGTTACCGATAAGCTTTTAATATAAGTTATTGTTTTAGTTAACACACTCACCTGGGACTGGACCATCTGGACATTTACTGCTCTGCACCACAAACAGCCCGTTATGACGCGTGATTTAACGTCTCCGCAACTTTTCCACGCAAACCTGGAAGGCACAGCCCACGGTGCGAGATCGACCGTACTCCGGTTGGACACGGACCTCATCCTCCGTGAAGGGCTTAGCACACACTAAAGTACCTTTCCTCAGAGTGATTGTCGTCTCCTCCTCTCACCATATAGCCCAATTCAACGCTTATTTTTATTTTCGTAGGTGGGAAAACTATGAAATGATAAATAAGTTTTTTTTTTTTTTTTTTTATTAGAACACAAAGGCACACTATACACATCTGAATTCTTTTGGTCTCCGCTATTTTTCGGCAAGCGAATGAACGCTGTAGCGCTTTCACTGGAAAATAACTTGAGATCTGGGATTTGGAGCGAGTTCGCAAAACATTTGATTCATATCGCGACTCCGAAGATCGTTTCGCGAATCTTATGATCGGGCCTTCGGAGTTCGCAAAACATTTGATTCAGATCCGGACTCCGAAGCGCGTTTCGCGAATAATTTGATCGGGGCTTCGGAGCGAGTCGGCAAAACATTTGATTCAGATCGGGACTCCGAAGCGCATTTCGCGAATCATTTGAGATCTGGTCTTTCGAGCGGATTTGCAAAACATTTGATTCTATCATGTACTTGTCCAGATCAACTTTTAATAAAGAGAAAAGAGTTTTAGAGACAGATTTTTGTCAATAGCCTGTTAGTAATCCCACAGTCCATAGCATCAGTAACTGTATAATTTAGTAAGGGAAAATTAAAACAAAATAGGATGAGTTTCAATTTTTATTTTATTTTTGTAGAAATGGTCATCTTAACCTCTGTGCAGTGTTCAGGTTATTTCAGGACCCCAAATTAAATTCTAATACTAATACTGCATCATACAGGTGTTTATTTGAGTTGAATATTTCGATAATCATGCAAGGAAACGAAGCCATAATTTGATAAGTTTACATTTACATTTATTCATTCAGCAGACGCTTTTATCCAAAGCGACTTACAAATGAGGATAAAAAACAACACAACGAAAAACAACAAAAAGGGCAACCAAAAGTTTATAAGTGAGTATAAACAAGATGCATGCAATATGAAGGCAGATATTGTCTGATATGTTAAGAAATAATATAAAACAAAAAGTCCAGATGATTCAAGCTGTTCGTGACTGTGAGTGTAACAGCAGCAGCAGAGATTATTAACCGTAAATGAAAACATTTAAAACTCTGATTCCTCAATTAGAAAATAAATAAATAAAAATGTAGCAAAACATTACATTCGGATGATATGTAGAACTCTCTGTGATTATCAGTGTCAGACAGGCGTACTACTCTGGCTGTGACATCATCATCCTGGGGAGGGACTTTGAGAGGATTCAGATCATCCCAGGAGCCAAACACGGGAACATCTAGGTGGACACACACACACACACACACACACACGGTTCTGGTGTCCAAACAACATCAAGGTCTTTATAAACTGTTACAGCACTTTCTCAGAGTGACAAATAGCATAGCTTTTAGCCTCATGGTTGCAGTTTGAGGTTTAGGAATTAGTTTTATTAATTTTTTTTAGCCTTTATGTTATGTCAGTTTTAATAATTTTAGCATTTCAACTTTTTTGGTAAAAAGTTACTGCTTTATAAATTAAATGAAAACAGTACTAAAATTAGTGCTTTTTACTTTACAAATCAATGCAAAGCAACTTTACAGAAAATAAGTTTCTCCCATATTTAGTAGTAGCTTACACGGCTTATCTATATCATTTTACTTTAGCTTTATTTCAATTACAGAAAACGGTTTTTAGTTGTTTCAGTCTTAGTTAACAACAATGACACATAGTTGGTTGCTTTGGGAATAAATGTTTAACTGTGTGAGCTTATTTTATATATTTATTTCTTTAAATAAAATGTAAAAATTATATATATTTTTTGTACGAGTTTCTGTCTTCTGCTGAATGCTAAAAAGATGATGCTTTAAAGACCAAACGGTTGACGGTACCCATTCACTTCCATAGTATTTCTTCCTGTAGCATAGAAGTCAATGGGTGCCGTCAACTGTTCACTCTCAAAAAACATCTTCTTTAGTGTTCAGCAGAAAAAAAAAACACTTTCAGGCTGAGGAAGAGTAAACGATAGCAGGATATGATTGTTTGATTCCTCTCACACAGACAATATACAGTTGTGTTCCAAATTATTCAACCCCCTTGACTTGCAAGACAATTTGCAGTGGAGGATAACATTTTATGAAATCAATTTAACAAAATCACCATGTGGGTGTTTTGAAACTGCTGGGTGTTTCTGAATCATGCAATCTAAATGATCCCCCTTACCCAACCCCACCCCTAAACCTAACGTCACTATTACATCAACTAATCAGGTATCATGGTGTAAAAACACCTTGATCTCATAACTCCCATTACTTTTTTTTTTTTTTTGAGATAACAAAAAAGGGCAAAACAGAGACATGTGAATCTGTAAAGCAATAAGATGCATACTGTATAACATATCAATCATGTTTCTAATACATTAAGTATCCTTTTCAGCAGTTTACATGTCTTTAGAGCTTTTCGATTATTCTGTAATGAAGTTAGAGAGTCGTAAAAAAATCTTCAGAAATCTACCATTTGGTACAGTACGATATACATTTTGCTTTATGTATGATATTTTCCTAACAGAGTAAGAAGTTTAATAATAGTATCCATTTCCAACAAAAAAAAAAAGTGAAGTGAAGTGACATTCAGCCAAGTATGGTGACCCATACTCAGAATTTGTGCTCTGCATTTAACCCACCCGAAGTGCACACACACAGAGCAGTGAACACACACACCCGGAGCAGTGGGCAGCCATTTATGCTGCGGCGCCCGGGGAGCAGTTGGGGGTTCAATGCCTTGCTCAAGGGCACCTAAGTCGTGGTATTGAAGGTGGAGAGAGAATTGTACATGCACTCCCACCCACAATTCCTGCCGGCCCGGGACTCGAACTCAGAACCTTTCGATTGGGAGTCAGACTCTCTAACCATTAGGCCTGGATTAAACCAGTATCACAATACATAAACAAGACCATTACATCGGTTATTGTGACAAACTTATAAAATAACTCAAAAAGAAACCAAGAAACTTGGGACCAAAATAATTTAGTTTAATTACAACTGAAAAATAAGTGTACAATTGTTTCATTTTCTTCTTTACAGAAACTACATAATGGCAAAAACCCTTCTTTAAACTTACTAATAAAATCATTACATGGATAGTATCTTTTTATTATTTTAAAGTGAGTTTCTTTAACTTTATTAGGAATTACATATTTATTTATATCTGACCACAAATTCTTAAAACCACCCATTACTTTCCTGCAGAGACCTATACTTGGTCGACTTCTGGCGACAGCGGAAGTTCGTCACTACGTTTGTGCACGGCCACGGAGCCTATTAACATAAAGCAAACAACAATACATGTATTATTTTGAGTTAAGCATAACACTTTAATAAAAACAACTCATTAATTTGGAAAGTTACTATCACATGTATGCAATAATATACCAGTTACTTAGAACATCAATTCAAAGTTAAATAACCTACAAACCATTATAAAATAATTTGAATTCTGCTTGTACAACAGATTTGTTCAACTGCTCGTATTTCCTACATTGTTGTGGATTTTATTGATAACTTTAAATGTCTTTGTTAATTTTGTGTGACTTAAGCCAGAAAGAGAGCAGTATAAAAGGGTGATGGCAAAAGTATAAAAACACCGCTTCACTAACCTGCTCGACTGTTAGCATAACTGCTACCATGTGCTACATTAAATGTATAACGTTACATCTAACAATACAAATAAAACATACTATATTTGATTAATGTACATCTAACAATACAAATAAAACATACTATATTTGATTAATGTCTATATAGTTACCGATAAGCTTTTAATATAAGTTATTGTTTTAGTTAACACACTCACCTTGGACTGGACCATCTGGACATTTACTGCTCTGCACCACAAACAGCCCGTTATGACGCGTGATTTAACGTCTCCGCAACTTTTCCACGCAAACCTGGAAGGCACAGCCCACGGTGCGAGATCGACCGTACTCCGGTTGGACACGGACCTCATCCTCCGTGAAGGGCTTAGCACACACTAAAGTACCTTTCCTCAGAGTGATTGTCGTCTCCTCCTCTCACCATATAGCCCAATTCAACGCTTATTTTTATTTTCGTAGGTGGGAAAACTATGAAATGATAAATAAGTTTTTTTTTTTTTTTTTTATTAGAACACAAAGGCACACTATACACATCTGAATTCTTTTGGTCTCCGCTATTTTTCGGCAAGCGAATGAACGCTGTAGCGCTTTCACTGGAAAATAACTTGAGATCTGGGATTTGGAGCGAGTTCGCAAAACATTTGATTCATATCGCGACTCCGAAGATCGGTATGATCGGGCCTTCGGAGTTCGCAAAACATTTGATTCAGATCGGGACTCCGAAGCGCATTTCGCGAATCATTTGAGATCTGGTCTTTCGAGCGGATTTGCAAAACATTTGATTCTATCATGTACTTGTCCAGATCAACTTTTAATAAAGAGAAAAGAGTTTTAGAGACAGATTTTTGTCAATAGCCTGTTAGTAATCCCACAGTCCATAGCATCAGTAACTGTATAATTTAGTAAGGGAAAATTAAAACAAAATAGGATGAGTTTCAATTTTTATTTTATTTTTGTAGAAATGGTCATCTTAACCTCTGTGCAGTGTTCAGGTTATTTCAGGACCCCAAATTAAATTCTAATACTAATACTGCATCATACAGGTGTTTATTTGAGTTGAATATTTCGATAATCATATAAGGAAACGAAGCCATAATTTGATAAGTTTACATTTACATTTATTCATTCAGCAGACGCTTTTATCCAAAGCGACTTACAAATGAGGATAAAAAACAACACAACGAAAAACAACAAAAAGGGCAACCAAAAGTTTATAAGTGAGTATAAACAAGATGCATGCAATATGAAGGCAGATATTGTCTGATATGTTAAGAAATAATATAAAACAAAAAGTCCAGATGATTCAAGCTGTTCGTGACTGTGAGTGTAACAGCAGCAGCAGAGATTATTAACCGTAAATGAAAACATTTAAAACTCTGATTCCTCAATTAGAAAATAAATAAATAAAAATGTAGCAAAACATTACATTCAGATGATATGTGGAACTCTCTGTGATTATCAGTGTCAGACAGGCGTACTACTCTGGCTGTGACATCATCATCCTGGGGAGGGACTTTGAGAGGATTCAGATCATCCCAGGAGCCAAACACGGGAACATCTAGGTGGACACACACACACACACACACACACACACACACACACACACACACACACACACACACACACACACACGGTTCTGGTGTCCAAACAACATCAAGGTCTTTATAAACTGTTACAGCACTTTCTCAGAGTGACAAATAGCATAGCTTTTAGCCTCATGGTTGCAGTTTGAGGTTTAGGAATTAGTTTTATTAATTTTTTTTTAGCCTTTATGTTATGTCAGTTTTAATAATTTTAGCATTTCAACTTTTTTGGTAAAAAGTTACTGCTTTATAAATTAAATGAAAACAGTACTAAAATTAGTGCTTTTTACTTTACAAATCAATGCAAAGCAACTTTACAGAAAATAAGTTTCTCCCATATTTAGTAGTAGCTTACACTGCTTATCTATATCATTTTACTTTAGCTTTATTTCAATTACAGAAAACGGTTTTTAGTTGTTTCAGTCTTAGTTAACAACAATGACACATAGTTGGTTGCTTTGGGAATAAATGTTTAACTGTGTGAGCTTATTTTATATATTTATTTCTTTAAATAAAATGTAAAAATTATATATATTTTTTGTACGAGTTTCTGTCTTCTGCTGAATGCTAAAAAGATGATGCTTTAAAGACCAAACGGTTGACGGTACCCATTCACTTCCATAGTATTTCTTCCTGTAGCATAGAAGTCAATGGGTGCCGTCAACTGTTCACTCTCAAAAAACATCTTCTTTAGAGTTCAGCAGAAAAAAAAACACTTTCAGGCTGAGGAAGAGTAAACGATAGCAGGATATGATTGTTTGATTCCTCTCACACAGACAATATACAGTTGTGTTCCAAATTATTCAACCCCCTTGACTTGCAAGACAATTTGCAGTGGAGGATAACATTTTATGAAATCAATTTAACAAAATCACCATGTGGGTGTTTTGAAACTGCTGGGTGTTTCTGAATCATGCAATCTAAATGATCCCCCTTACCCAACCCCACCCCTAAACCTAACGTCACTATTACATCAACTAATCAGGTATCATGGTGTAAAAACACCTTGATCTCATAACTCCCATTACTTTTTTTTTTTTTTTTGAGATAACAAAAAAGGGCAAAACAGAGACATGTGAATCTGTAAAGCAATAAGATGCATACTGTATAACATATCAATCATGTTTCTAATACATTAAGTATCCTTTTCAGCAGTTTAAATGTCTTTGGAGCTTTTCGATTATTCTGTATTGAAGTTAGAGAGTCGTAAAAAAATCTTCAGAAATCTACCATTTGGTACAGTACGATATACATTTTGCTTTATGTATGATATTTTCCTAACAGAGTAAGAAGTTTAATAATAGTATCCATTTCCAACAAAAAAAAAAAGTGAAGTGAAGTGACATTCAGCCAAGTATGGTGACCCATACTCAGAATTTGTGCTCTGCATTTAACCCACCCGAAGTGCACACACACAGAGCAGTGAACACACACACCCGGAGCAGTGGGCAGCCATTTATGCTGCGGCGCCAGGGGAGCAGTTGGGGGTTCAATGCCTTGCTCAAGGGCACCTAAGTCGTGGTATTGAAGGTGGAGAGAGAATTGTACATGCACTCCCACCCACAATTCCTGCCGGCCCGGGACTCGAACTCAGAACCTTTCGATTGGGAGTCAGACTCTCTAACCATTAGGCCACGACTTCCCCTGGATTAAACCAGTATCACAATCCATAAACAAGACCATTACATCGGTTATTGTGACAAACTTATAAAATAACTCAAAAAGAAACCAAGAAACTTGGGACCAAAATAATTTAGTTTAATTACAACTGAAAAATAAGTGTACAATTGTTTCATTTTCTTCTTTACAGAAACTACATAATGGCAAAAACCCTTCTTTAAACTTACTAATAAAATCATTACATGGATAGTATCTGTTTATTATTTTAAAGTGAGTTTCTTTAACTTTATTAGGAATTACATATTTATTTATATCTGACCACAAATTCTTAAAACCACCCATTACTTTCCTTCAGAGACCTATACTTGGTCGACTTCTGGCGACAGCGGAAGTTCGTCACTACGTTTGTGCACGGCCACGGAGCCTATTAACATAAAGCAAACAACAATACATGTATTATTTTGAGTTAAGCATAACACTTTGGAAAGTTACTATCACATGTATGCAATAATATACCAGTTACTTAGATCATCAATTCAAAGTTAAATAACCTACAAACCATTATAAAATAATTTGAATTCTGCTTGTACAACAGATTTGTTCAACTGCTCGTATTTCCTACATTGTTGTGGATTTTATTGATAACTTTAAATGTCTTTGTTAATTTTGTGTGACTTAAGCCAGAAAGAGAGCAGTGTAAAAGGGTGATGGCAAAAGTATAAAAACACCGCTTCACTAACCTGCTCGACTGTTAGCATAACTGCTACATTAAATGTATAACGTTACATCTAACAATACAAATAAAACATACTATATTTGATTAATGTACATCTAACAATACAAATAAAACATACTATATTTGATTAATGTCTATATAGTTACCGATAAGCTTTTAATATAAGTTATTGTTTTAGTTAACACACTCACCTGGGACTGGACCATCTGGACATTTACTGCTCTGCACCACAAACAGCCCGTTATGACGCGTGATTTAACGTCTCCGCAACTTTTCCACGCAAACCTGGAAGGCACAGCCCACGGTGCGAGATCGACCGTACTCCGGTTGGACACGGACCTCATCCTCCGTGAAGGGCTTAGCACACACTAAAGTACCTTTCCTCAGAGTGATTGTCATCTCCTCCTCTCACCATATAGCCCAATTCAACGCTTATTTTTATTTTCGTAGGTGGGAAAACTATGAAATGATAAATAAGTTTTTTTTTTTTTTTTTTTATTAGAACACAAAGGCACACTATACACATCTGAATTCTTTTGGTCTCCGCTATTTTTCGGCAAGCGAATGAACGCTGTAGCGCTTTCACTGGAAAATAACTTGAGATCTGGGATTTGGAGCGAGTTCGCAAAACATTTGATTCATATCGCGACTCCGAAGATCGTTTCGCGAATCTTATGATCGGGCCATCGGAGTTCGCAAAACATTTGATTCAGATCCGGACTCCGAAGCGCGTTTCGCGAATAATTTGATCGGGGCTTCGGAGCGAGTCGGCAAAACATTTGATTCAGATCGGGACTCCGAAGCGCATTTCGCGAATAATTTGATCGGTGCTTCGGAGCGAGTCGGCAAAAAATTTGATTCAGATCGGGACTCCGAAGCGCATTTCGCGAATCATTTGAGATCTGGTCTTTCGAGCGGATTTGCAAAACATTTGATTCTATCATGTACTTGTCCAGATCAACTTTTAATAAAGAGAAAAGAGTTTTAGAGACAGATTTTTGTCAATAGCCTGTTAGTAATCCCACAGTCCATAGCATCAGTAACTGTATAATTTAGTAAGGGAAAATTAAAACAAAATAGGATGAGTTTCAATTTTTATTTTATTTTTGTAGAAATGGTCATCTTAACCTCTGTGCAGTGTTCAGGTTATTTCAGGACCCCAAATTAAATTCTAATACTAATACTGCATCATACAGGTGTTTATTTGAGTTGAATATTTCGATAATCATGTAAGGAAACGAAGCCATAATTTGATAAGTTTACATTTACATTTATTCATTCAGCAGACGCTTTTATCCAAAGCGACTTACAAATGAGGATAAAAAACAACACAACGAAAAACAACAAAAAGGGCAACCAAAAGTTTATAAGTGAGTATAAACAAGATGCATGCAATATGAAGGCAGATATTGTCTGATATGTTAAGAAATAATATAAAACAAAAAGTCCAGATGATTCAAGCTGTTCGTGACTGTGAGTGTAACAGCAGCAGCAGAGATTATTAACCGTAAATGAAAACATTTAAAACTCTGATTCCTCAATTAGAAAATAAATAAATAAAAATGTAGCAAAACATTACATTCAGATGATATGTGGAACTCTCTGTGATTATCAGTGTCAGACAGGCGTACTACTCTGGCTGTGACATCATCATCCTGGGGAGGGACTTTGAGAGGATTCAGATCATCCCAGGAGCCAAACACGGGAACATCTAGGTGGACACACACACACACACACACACACACACGGTTCTGGTGTCCAAACAACATCAAGGTCTTTATAAACTGTTACAGCACTTTCTCAGAGTGACAAATAGCATAGCTTTTAGCCTCATGGTTGCAGTTTGAGGTTTAGGAATTAGTTTTATTAATTTTTTTTTAGCCTTTATGTTATGTCAGTTTTAATAATTTTAGCATTTCAACTTTTTTGGTAAAAAGTTACTGCTTTATAAATTAAATGAAAACAGTACTAAAATTAGTGCTTTTTACTTTACAAATCAATGCAAAGCAACTTTACAGAAAATAAGTTTCTCCCATATTTAGTAGTAGCTTACACGGCTTATCTATATCATTTTACTTTAGCTTTATTTCAATTACAGAAAACGGTTTTTAGTTGTTTCAGTCTTAGTTAACAACAATGACACATAGTTGGTTGCTTTGGGAATAAATGTTTAACTGTGTGAGCTTATTTTATATATTTATTTCTTTAAATAAAATGTAAAAATTATATATATTTTTTGTACGAGTTTCTGTCTTCTGCTGAATGCTAAAAAGATGATGCTTTAAAGACCAAACGGTTGACGGTACCCATTCACTTCCATAGTATTTCTTCCTGTAGCATAGAAGTCAATGGGTGCCGTCAACTGTTCACTCTCAAAAAACATCTTCTTTAGTGTTCAGCAAAAAAAAAAAACACTTTCAGGCTGAGGAAGAGTAAACGATAGCAGGATATGATTGTTTGATTCCTCTCACACAGACAATATACAGTTGTGTTCCAAATTATTCAACCCCCTTGACTTGCAAGACAATTTGCAGTGGAGGATAACATTTTATGAAATCAATTTAACAAAATCACCATGTGGGTGTTTTGAAACTGCTGGGTGTTTCTGAATCATGCAATCTAAATGATCCCCCTTACCCAACCCCACCCCTAAACCTAACGTCACTATTACATCAACTAATCAGGTATCATGGTGTAAAAACACCTTGATCTGATAACTCCCATTACTTTTTTTTTTTTTTTGAGATAACAAAAAAGGGGAAAACAGAGACATGTGAATCTGTAAAGCAATAAGATGCATACTGTATAACATATCAATCATGTTTCTAATACATTAAGTATCCTTTTCAGCAGTTTAAATGTCTTTAGAGCTTTTCGATTATTCTGTATTGAAGTTAGAGAGTCGTAAAAAAATCTTCAGAAATCTACCATTTGGTACAGTACGATATACATTTTGCTTTATGTATGATATTTTCATAACAGAGTAAGAAGTTTAATAATAGTATCCATTTCCAATAAACCAGTATCACAATCCATAAACAAGACCATTACATCGGTTATTGTGACAAACTTATAAAATAACTCAAAAAAAAAAAAACTTGGGACCAAAATAATTTAGTATAATTAAAACTGAAAAATAAGTGTACAATTGTTTCATTTTCTTCTTTACAGAAACTACATAATGGCAAAAACCCTTCTTTAAACTTACTAATAAAATCATTACATGGATAGTATCTGTTTATTATTTTAAAGTGAGTTTCTTTAACTTTATTAGGAATTACATATTTATTTATATCTGACCACAAATTCTTAAAACCACCCATTACTTTCCTGCAGAGACCTATACTTGGTCGACTTCTGGCGACAGCGGAAGTTCGTCACTACGTTTGTGCACGGCCACGGAGCCTATTAACATAAAGCAAACAACAATACATGTATTATTTTGAGTTAAGCATAACACTTTAATAAAAACAACTCATTAATTTGGAAAGTTACTATCACATGTATGCAATAATATACCAGTTACTTAGAACATCAATTCAAAGTTAAATAACCTACAAACCATTATAAAATAATTTGAATTCTGCTTGTACAACAGATTTGTTCAACTGCTCGTATTTCCTACATTGTTGTGGATTTTATTGATAACTTTAAATGTCTTTGTTAATTTTGTGTGACTTAAGCCAGAAAGAGAGCAGTATAAAAGGGTGATGGCAAAAGTATAAAAACACCGCTTCACTAACCTGCTCGACTGTTAGCATAACTGCTACCATGTGCTACATTAAATGTATAACGTTACATCTAACGATACAAATAAAACATACTATATTTGATTAATGTACATCTAACAATACAAATAAAACATACTATATTTGATTAATGTCTATATAGTTACCGATAAGCTTTTAATATAAGTTATTGTTTTAGTTAACACACTCACCTGGGACTGGACCATCTGGACATTTACTGCTCTGCACCACAAACAGCCCGTTATGACGCGTGATTTAACGTCTCCGCAACTTTTCCACGCAAACCTGGAAGGCACAGCCCACGGTGCGAGATCGACCGTACTCCGGTTGGACACGGACCTCATCCTCCGTGAAGGGCTTAGCACACACTAAAGTACCTTTCCTCAGAGTAATTGTCGTCTCCTCCTCTCACCATATAGCCCAATTCAACGCTTATTTTTATTTTCGTAGGTGGGAAAACTATGAAATGATAAATAAGTTTTTTTTTTTTTTTAATTAGAACACAAAGGCACACTATACACATCTGAATACTTTTGGTCTCCGCTATTTTTCGGCAAGCGAATGAACGCTGTAGCGCTTTCACTGGAAAATAACTTGAGATCTGGGATTTGGAGCGAGTTCGCAAAACATTTGATTCATATCGCGACTCCGAAGCGCATTTAGCGAATCATTTGATCGGGGCTTCGGAGCGAGTCGGCAAAACATTTGATTCAGATCGGGACTCCGAAGCGCATTTAGCGAATCATTTGATCGGGGCTTCGGAGCGAGTCGGCAAAACATTTGATTCGGATCGGGACTCCGAAGCGCGTTTAGCGAATCATTTGATCGGAGCTTCGGAGCGAGTCGGCAAAACATTTGATTCAGATCGGGACTCCGAAGCGCATTTAGCGAATCATTTGATCGGGGCTTCGGAGCGAGTCGGCAAAACATTTGATTCAGATCGGGACTCCGAAGCGCATTTCGCGAATCATTTGAGATCTGGTCTTTCGAGCGGATTTGCAAAACATTTGATTCTATCATGTACTTGTCCAGATCAACTTTTAATAAAGAGAAAAGAGTTTTAGAGACAGATTTTTGTCAATAGCCTGTTAGTAATCCCACAGTCCATAGCATCAGTAACTGTATAATTTAGTAAGGGAAAATTAAAACAAAATAGGATGAGTTTCAATTTTTATTTTATTTTTGTAGAAATGGTCATCTTAACCTCTGTGCAGTGTTCAGGTTATTTCAGGACCCCAAATTAAATTCTAATACTAATACTGCATCATACAGGTGTTTATTTGAGTTGAATATTTCGATAATCATGTAAGGAAACGAAGCCATAATTTGATAAGTTTACATTTACATTTATTCATTCAGCAGACGCTTTTATCCAAAGCGACTTACAAATGAGGATAAAAAACAACACAACGAAAAACAACAAAAAGGGCAACCAAAAGTTTATAAGTGAGTATAAACAAGATGCATGCAATATGAAGGCAGATATTGTCTGATATGTTAAGAAATAATATAAAACAAAAAGTCCAGATGATTCAAGCTGTTCGTGACTGTGAGTGTAACAGCAGCAGCAGAGATTATTAACCGTAAATGAAAACATTTAAAACTCTGATTCCTCAATTAGAAAATAAATAAATAAAAATGTAGCAAAACATTACATTCAGATGATATGTGGAACTCTCTGTGATTATCAGTGTCAGACAGGCGTACTACTCTGGCTGTGACATCATCATCCTGGGGAGGGACTTTGAGAGGATTCAGATCATCCCAGGAGCCAAACACGGGAACATCTAGGTGGACACACACACACACACACACACACACACGGTTCTGGTGTCCAAACAACATCAAGGTCTTTATAAACTGTTACAGCACTTTCTCAGAGTGACAAATAGCATAGCTTTTAGCCTCATGGTTGCAGTTTGAGGTTTAGGAATTAGTTTTATTAATTTTTTTTTAGCCTTTATGTTATGTCAGTTTTAATAATTTTAGCATTTCAACTTTTTTGGTAAAAAGTTACTGCTTTATAAATTAAATGAAAACAGTACTAAAATTAGTGCTTTTTACTTTACAAATCAATGCAAAGCAACTTTACAGAAAATAAGTTTCTCCCATATTTAGTAGTAGCTTACACGGCTTATCTATATCATTTTACTTTAGCTTTATTTCAATTACAGAAAACGGTTTTTAGTTGTTTCAGTCTTAGTTAACAACAATGACACATAGTTGGTTGCTTTGGGAATAAATGTTTAACTGTGTGAGCTTATTTTATATATTTATTTCTTTAAATAAAATGTAAAAATTATATATATTTTTTGTACGAGTTTCTGTCTTCTGCTGAATGCTAAAAAGATGATGCTTTAAAGACCAAACGGTTGACGGTACCCATTCACTTCCATAGTATTTCTTCCTGTAGCATAGAAGTCAATGGGTGCCGTCAACTGTTCACTCTCAAAAAACATCTTCTTTAGTGTTCAGCAGAAAAAAAAAACACTTTCAGGCTGAGGAAGAGTAAACGATAGCAGGATATGATTGTTTGATTCCTCTCACACAGACAATATACAGTTGTGTTCCAAATTATTCAACCCCCTTGACTTGCAAGACAATTTGCAGTGGAGGATAACATTTTATGAAATCAATTTAACAAAATCACCATGTGGGTGTTTTGAAACTGCTGGGTGTTTCTGAATCATGCAATCTAAATGATCCCCCTTACCCAACCCCACCCCTAAACCTAACGTCACTATTACATCAACTAATCAGGTATCATGGTGTAAAAACACCTTGATCTGATAACTCCCATTACTTTTTTTTTTTTTTTGAGATAACAAAAAAGGGGAAAACAGAGACATGTGAATCTGTAAAGCAATAAGATGCATACTGTATAACATATCAATCATGTTTCTAATACATTAAGTATCCTTTTCAGCAGTTTAAATGTCTTTAGAGCTTTTCGATTATTCTGTATTGAAGTTAGAGAGTCGTAAAAAAATCTTCAGAAATCTACCATTTGGTACAGTACGATATACATTTTGCTTTATGTATGATATTTTCATAACAGAGTAAGAAGTTTAATAATAGTATCCATTTCCAATAAACCAGTATCACAATCCATAAACAAGACCATTACATCGGTTATTGTGACAAACTTATAAAATAACTCAAAAAAAAAAAAACTTGGGACCAAAATAATTTAGTATAATTAAAACTGAAAAATAAGTGTACAATTGTTTCATTTTCTTCTTTACAGAAACTACATAATGGCAAAAACCCTTCTTTAAACTTACTAATAAAATCATTACATGGATAGTATCTGTTTATTATTTTAAAGTGAGTTTCTTTAACTTTATTAGGAATTACATATTTATTTATATCTGACCACAAATTCTTAAAACCACCCATTACTTTCCTGCAGAGACCTATACTTGGTCGACTTCTGGCGACAGCGGAAGTTCGTCACTACGTTTGTGCACGGCCACGGAGCCTATTAACATAAAGCAAACAACAATACATGTATTATTTTGAGTTAAGCATAACACTTTAATAAAAACAACTCATTAATTTGGAAAGTTACTATCACATGTATGCAATAATATACCAGTTACTTAGAACATCAATTCAAAGTTAAATAACCTACAAACCATTATAAAATAATTTGAATTCTGCTTGTACAACAGATTTGTTCAACTGCTCGTATTTCCTACATTGTTGTGGATTTTATTGATAACTTTAAATGTCTTTGTTAATTTTGTGTGACTTAAGCCAGAAAGAGAGCAGTATAAAAGGGTGATGGCAAAAGTATAAAAACACCGCTTCACTAACCTGCTCGACTGTTAGCATAACTGCTACCATGTGCTACATTAAATGTATAACGTTACATCTAACAATACAAATAAAACATACTATATTTGATTAATGTACATCTAGCAATACAAATAAAACATACTATATTTGATTAATGTCTATATAGTTACCGATAAGCTTTTAATATAAGTTATTGTTTTAGTTAACACACTCACCTGGGACTGGACCATCTGGACATTTACTGCTCTGCACCACAAACAGCCCGTTATGACGCATGATTTAACGTCTCCGCAACTTTTCCACGCAAACCTGGAAGGCACAGCCCACGGTGCGAGATCGACCGTACTCCGGTTGGACACGGACCTCATCCTCCGTGAAGGGCTTAGCACACACTAAAGTACCTTTCCTCAGAGTAATTGTCGTCTCCTCCTCTCACCATATAGCCCAATTCAACGCTTATTTTTATTTTCGTAGGTGGGAAAACTATGAAATGATAAATACGTTTTTTTTTTTTTTTAATTAGAACACAATGGCACACTATACACATCTGAATACTTTTGGTCTCCGCTATTTTTCGGCAAGCGAATGAACGCTGTAGCGCTTTCACTGGAAAATAACTTGAGATCTGGGATTTGGAGCGAGTTCGCAAAACATTTGATTCATATCGCGACTCCGAAGATCGTTTCGCGAATCTTATGATCGGGTCATCGGAGTTCGCAAAACATTTGATTCAGATCCGGACTCCGAAGCGCGTTTCGCGAATAATTTGATCGGGGCTTCGGAGCGAGTCGGCAAAACATTTGATTCAGATCGGGACTCCTAAGCGCATTTAGCGAATCATTTGATCGGGGCTTCGGAGCGAGTCGGCAAAACATTTGATTCAGATCGGGACTCCGAAGCGCATTTCGCGAATCATTTGATCGGGGCTTCGGAGCGAGTCGGCAAAACATTTGATTCAGATCGGGACTCCTAAGCGCATTTAGCGAATCATTTGATCGGGGCTTCGGAGCGAGTCGGCAAAACATTTGATTCAGATCGGGACTCCGAAGCGCATTTCGCGAATAATTTGATCGGTGCTTCGGAGCGAGTCGGCAAAACACCTGATTCAGATCGGGACTCCGAAGCGCATTTCGCGAATCATTTGATCGGGGCTTCGGAGCGAGTCGGCAAAACATTTGATTCAGATCGGGACTCCGAAGCGCATTTCGCGAATCATTTGAGATCTGGTCTTTCGAGCGGATTTGCAAAACATTTGATTCTATCATGTACTTGTCCAGATCAACTTTTAATAAAGAGAAAAGAGTTTTAGAGACAGATTTTTGTCAATAGCCTGTTAGTAATCCCACAGTCCATAGCATCAGTAACTGTATAATTTAGTAAGGGAAAATTAAAACAAAATAGGATGAGTTTCAATTTTTATTTTATTTTTGTAGAAATGGTCATCTTAACCTCTGTGCAGTGTTCAGGTTATTTCAGGACCCCAAATTAAATTCTAATACTAATACTGCATCATACAGGTGTTTATTTGAGTTGAATATTTCGATAATCATGTAAGGAAACGAAGCCATAATTTGATAAGTTTACATTTACATTTATTCATTCAGCAGACACTTTTATCCAAAGCGACTTACAAATGAGGATTTAAAAACAACACAACGAAAAACAACAAAAAGGGCAACCAAAAGTTTATGAGTATAAACAAGATGCATGCAATATGAAGGCAGATATTGTCTGATATGTTAAGAAATAATATAAAACAAAAAGTCCAGATGATTCAAGCTGTTCGTGACTGTGAGTGTAACAGCAGCAGCAGAGATTATTAACCGTAAATGAAAACATTTAAAACTCTGATTCCTCAATTAGAAAATAAATAAATAAAAATGTAGCAAAACATTACATTCAGATGATATGTAGAACTCTCTGTGATTATCAGTGTCAGACAGGCGTACTACTCTGGCTGTGACATCATCATCCTGGGGAGGGACTTTGAGAGGATTCAGATCATCCCAGGAGCCAAACACGGGAACATCTAGGTGGACACACACACACACACACACACACGGTTCTGGTGTCCAAACAACATCAAGGTCTTTATAAACTGTTACAGCACTTTCTCAGAGTGACAAATAGCATAGCTTTTAGCCTCATGGTTGCAGTTTGAGGTTTGGGAATTAGTTTCATTAAATTTTTTTTAGCCTTTATGTTATGTCAGTTTTAATAATTTTAGCATTTCAACTTTTTTGGTAAAAAGTTACTACTTTATAAATTAAATGAAAACAGTACTAAAATTAGTGCTTTTTACTTTACAAATCATTGCAAAGCAACTTTACAGAAAATAAGTTTCTCCCATATTTAGTAGTAGCTTACACGACTTATCTATATCATTTTACTTTAGCTTTATTTCAATTACAGAAAACTGTTTTTAGTTGTTTCAGTCTTAGTTAACAACAATGACACATAGTTGGTTGCTTTGGGAATAAATGTTTAACTGTGTGAGCTTATTTTATATATTTATTTCTTTAAATAAAATGTAAAAAATTATATATATTTTTTGTACGAGTTTCTGTCTTGTGCTGAATGCTAAAAAGATGATGCTTTAAAGACCAAACGGTTGACGGTACCCATTCACTTCCATAGTATTTCTTCCTGTAGCATAGAAGTCAATGGGTGCCGTCAACTGTTCACTCTCAAAAAACATCTTCTTTAGTGTTCAGCAGAAAAAAAAACACTTTCAGGTTGAGGAAGAGTAAACGATAGCAGGATATGATTGTTTGATTCCTCTCACACAGACAATATACAGTTGTGTTCCAAATTATTCAACCCCCTTGACTTGCAAGACAATTTGCAGTGGAGGATAACATTTTATGAAATCAATTTAACAAAATCACCATGTGGGTGTTTTGAAACTGCTGGGTGTTTCTGAATCATGCAATCTAAATGATCCCCCTTACCCAACCCCACCCCTAAACCTAACGTCACTATTACATCAACTAATCAGGTATCATGGTGTAAAAACACCTTGATCTCATAACTCCCATTACTTTTTTTTTTTTTTTTAGATAACAAAAAAGGGGAAAACAGAGACATGTGAATCTGTAAAGCAATAAGATGCATACTGTATAACATATCAATCATGTTTCTAATACATTAAGTATCCTTTTCAGCAGTTTAAATGTCTTTAGAGCTTTTCGATTATTCTGTATTGAAGTTAGAGAGTCGTAAAAAAATCTTCAGAAATCTACCATTTGGTACAGTACGATATACATTTTGCTTTATGTATGATATTTTCATAACAGAGTAAGAAGTTTAATAATAGTATCCATTTCCAATAAACCAGTATCACAATCCATAAACAAGACCATTACATCGGTTATTGTGACAAACTTATAAAATAACTCAAAAAAAAAAAACTTGGGACCAAAATAATTTAGTATAATTAAAACTGAAATATAAGTGTACAATTGTTTCATTTTCTTCTTTACAGAAACTACATAATGGCAAAAACCCTTCTTTAAACTTACTAATAAAATCATTACATGGATAGTATCTGTTTATTATTTTAAAGTGAGTTTCTTTAACTTTATTAGGAATTACATATTTATTTATATCTGACCACAAATTCTTAAAACCACCCATTACTTTCCTGCAGAGACCTATACTTGGTCGACTTCTGGCGACAGCGGAAGTTCGTCACTACGTTTGTGCACGGCCACGGAGCCTATTAACATAAAGCAAACAACAATACATGTATTATTTTGAGTTAAGCATAACACTTTAATAAAAACAACTCATTAATTTGGAAAGTTACTATCACATGTATGCAATAATATACCAGTTACTTAGAACATCAATTCAAAGTTAAATAACCTACAAACCATTATAAAATAATTTGAATTCTGCTTGTACAACAGATTTGTTCAACTGCTCGTATTTCCTACATTGTTGTGGATTTTATTGATAACTTTAAATGTCTTTGTTAATTTTGTGTGACTTAAGCCAGAAAGAGAGCAGTATAAAAGGGTGATGGCAAAAGTATAAAAACACCGCTTCACTAACCTGCTCGACTGTTAGCATAACTGCTACCATGTGCTACATTAAATGTATAACGTTACATCTAACGATACAAATAAAACATACTATATTTGATTAATGTACATCTAACAATACAAATAAAACATACTATATTTGATTAATGTCTATATAGTTACCGATAAGCTTTTAATATAAGTTATTGTTTTAGTTAACACACTCACCTGGGACTGGACCATCTGGACATTTACTGCTCTGCACCACAAACAGCCCGTTATGACGCGTGATTTAACGTCTCCGCAACTTTTCCACGCAAACCTGGAAGGCACAGCCCACGGTGCGAGATCGACCGTACTCCGGTTGGACACGGACCTCATCCTCCGTGAAGGGCTTAGCACACACTAAAGTACCTTTCCTCAGAGTAATTGTCGTCTCCTCCTCTCACCATATAGCCCAATTCAACGCTTATTTTTATTTTCGTAGGTGGGAAAACTATGAAATTATAAATAAGTTTTTTTTTTTTTTTAATTAGAACACAAAGGCACACTATACACATCTGAATACTTTTGGTCTCCGCTATTTTTCGGCAAGCGAATGAACGCTGTAGCGCTTTCACTGGAAAATAACTTGAGATCTGGGATTTGGAGCGAGTTCGCAAAACATTTGATTCATATCGCGACTCCGAAGCGCATATAGCGAATCATTTGATCGGGGCTTCGGAGCGAGTCGGCAAAACATTTGATTCAGATCGGGACTCCGAAGCGCGTTTCATGAATCATTTGATCGGTGCTTCGGAGCGAGTCGGCAAAACATTTGATTCAGATCGGGACTCCGAAGCGCGTTTCGCGAATAATTTGATCGGGGCTTCGGAGCGAGTCGGCAAAACATTTGATTCAGATCGGGACTCCGAAGCGCATTTCGCGAATCATTTGAGATCTGGTCTTTCGAGCGGATTTGCAAAACATTTGATTCTATCATGTACTTGTCCAGATCAACTTTTAATAAAGAGAAAAGAGTTTTAGAGACAGATTTTTGTCAATAGCCTGTTAGTAATCCCACAGTCCATAGCATCAGTAACTGTATAATTTAGTAAGGGAAAATTAAAACAAAATAGGATGAGTTTCAATTTTTATTTTATTTTTGTAGAAATGGTCATCTTAACCTCTGTGCAGTGTTCAGGTTATTTCAGGACCCCAAATTAAATTCTAATACTAATACTGCATCATACAGGTGTTTATTTGAGTTGAATATTTCGATAATCATGTAAGGAAACGAAGCCATAATTTGATAAGTTTACATTTACATTTATTCATTCAGCAGACGCTTTTATCCAAAGCGACTTACAAATGAGGATAAAAAACAACACAACGAAAAACAACAAAAAGGGCAACCAAAAGTTTATAAGTGAGTATAAACAAGATGCATGCAATATGAAGGCAGATATTGTCTGATATGTTAAGAAATAATATAAAACAAAAAGTCCAGATGATTCAAGCTGTTCGTGACTGTGAGTGTAACAGCAGCAGCAGAGATTATTAACCGTAAATGAAAACATTTAAAACTCTGATTCCTCAATTAGAAAATAAATAAATAAAAATGTAGCAAAACATTACATTCAGATGATATGTAGAACTCTCTGTGATTATCAGTGTCAGACAGGCGTACTACTCTGGCTGTGACATCATCATCCTGGGGAGGGACTTTGAGAGGATTCAGATCATCCCAGGAGCCAAACACGGGAACATCTAGGTGGACACACACACACACACACACACACACACACACACACACACGGTTCTGGTGTCCAAACAACATCAAGGTCTTTATAAACTGTTACAGCACTTTCTCAGAGTGACAAATAGCATAGCTTTTAGCCTCATGGTTGCAGTTTGAGGTTTGGGAATTAGTTTTATTAAATTTTTTTTAGCCTTTATGTTATGTCAGTTTTAATAATTTTAGCATTTCAACTTTTTTGGTAAAAAGTTACTACTTTATAAATTAAATGAAAACAGTACTAAAATTAGTGCTTTTTACTTTACAAATCATTGCAAAGCAACTTTACAGAAAATAAGTTTCTCCCATATTTAGTAGTAGCTTACACAACTTATCTATATCATTTTACTTTAGCTTTATTTCAATTACAGAAAACTGTTTTTAGTTGTTTCAGTCTTAGTTAACAACAATGACACATAGTTGGTTGCTTTGGGAATAAATGTTTAACTGTGTGAGCTTATTTTATATATTTATTTCTTTAAATAAAATGTAAAAAATTATATATATTTTTTGTACGAGTTTCTGTCTTGTGCTGAATGCTAAAAAGATGATGCTTTAAAGACCAAACGGTTGACGGTACCCATTCACTTCCATAGTATTTCTTCCTGTAGCATAGAAGTCAATGGGTGCCGTCAACTGTTCACTCTCAAAAAACATCTTCTTTAGTGTTCAGCAGAAAAAAAAACACTTTCAGGTTGAGGAAGAGTAAACGATAGCAGGATATGATTGTTTGATTCCTCTCACACAGACAATATACAGTTGTGTTCCAAATTATTCAACCCCCTTAACTTGCAAGACAATTTGCAGTGGAGGATAACATTTTATGAAATCAATTTAACAAAATCACCATGTGGGTGTTTTGAAACTGCTGGGTGTTTCTGAATCATGCAATCTAAATGATCCCCCTTACCCAACCCCACCCCTAAACCTAACGTCACTATTACATCAACTAATCAGGCATCATGGTGTAAAAACACCTTGATCTCATAACTCCCATTACTTTTTTTTTTTTTTTTGAGATAACAAAAAAGGGGAAAACAGAGACATGTGAATCTGTAAAGCAATAAGATGCATACTGTATAACATATCAATCATGTTTCTAATACATTAAGTATCCTTTTCAGCAGTTTAAATGTCTTTAGAGCTTTTCGCGAATAATTTGATCGGGGCTTCGGAGCGAGTCGGCAAAACATTTGATTCAGATCGGGACTCCTAAGCGCATTTAGCGAATCATTTGATCGGGGCTTCGGAGCGAGTCGGCAAAACATTTGATTCAGATCGGGACTCCGAAGCGCATTTAGCGAATCATTTGATCGGGGCTTCGGAGCGAGTCGGCAAAACATTTGATTCAGATCGGGACTCCGAAGCGCATTTCGCGAATCATTTGAGATCTGGTCTTTCGAGCGGATTTGCAAAACATTTGATTCTATCATGTACTTGTCCAGATCAACTTTTAATAAAGAGAAAAGAGTTTTAGAGACAGATTTTTGTCAATAGCCTGTTAGTAATCCCACAGTCCATAGCATCAGTAACTGTATAATTTAGTAAGGGAAAATTAAAACAAAATAGGATGAGTTTCAATTTTTATTTTATTTTTGTAGAAATGGTCATCTTAACCTCTGTGCAGTGTTCAGGTTATTTCAGGACCCCAAATTAAATTCTAATACTAATACTGCATCATACAGGTGTTTATTTGAGTTGAATATTTCGATAATCATGTAAGGAAACGAAGCCATAATTTGATAAGTTTACATTTACATTTATTCATTCAGCAGACGCTTTTATCCAAAGCGACTTACGAATGAGGATAAAAAACAACACAACGAAAAACAACAAAAAGGGCAACCAAAAGTTTATGAGTATAAACAAGATGCATGCAATATGAAGGCAGATATTGTCTGATATGTTAAGAAATAATATAAAACAAAAAGTCCAGATGATTCAAGCTGTTCGTGACTGTGAGTGTAACAGCAGCAGCAGAGATTATTAACCGTAAATGAAAACATTTAAAACTCTGATTCCTCAATTAGAAAATAAATAAATAAAAATGTAGCAAAACATTACATTCAGATGATATGTAGAACTCTCTGTGATTATCAGTGTCAGACAGGCGTACTACTCTGGCTGTGACATCATCATCCTGGGGAGGGACTTTGAGAGGATTCAGATCATCCCAGGAGCCAAACACGGGAACATCTAGGTGGACACACACACACACACACACACACACACACACGGTTCTGGTGTCCAAACAACATCAAGGTCTTTATAAACTGTTACAGCACTTTCTCAGAGTGACAAATAGCATAGCTTTTAGCCTCATGGTTGCAGTTTGAGGTTTGGGAATTAGTTTCATTAAATTTTTTTTAGCCTTTATGTTATGTCAGTTTTAATAATTTTAGCATTTCAACTTTTTTGGTAAAAAGTTACTACTTTATAAATTAAATGAAAACAGTACTAAAATTAGTGCTTTTTACTTTACAAATCATTGCAAAGCAACTTTACAGAAAATAAGTTTCTCCCATATTTAGTAGTAGCTTACACGACTTATCTATATCATTTTACTTTAGCTTTATTTCAATTACAGAAAACTGTTTTTAGTTGTTTCAGTCTTAGTTAACAACAATGACACATAGTTGGTTGCTTTGGGAATAAATGTTTAACTGTGTGAGCTTATTTTATATATTTATTTCTTTAAATAAAATGTAAAAAATTATATATATTTTTTGTACGAGTTTCTGTCTTGTGCTGAATGCTAAAAAGATGATGCTTTAAAGACCAAATGGTTGACGGTACCCATTCACTTCCATAGTATTTCTTCCTGTAGCATAGAAGTCAATGGGTGCCGTCAACTGTTCACTCTCAAAAAACATCTTCTTTAGTGTTCAGCAGAAAAAAAACACTTTCAGGTTGAGGAAGAGTAAACGATAGCAGGATATGATTGTTTGATTCCTCTCACACAGACAATATACAGTTGTGTTCCAAATTATTCAACCCCCTTGACTTGCAAGACAATTTGCAGTGGAGGATAACATTTTATGAAATCAATTTAACAAAATCACCATGTGGGTGTTTTGAAACTGCTGGGTGTTTCTGAATCATGCAATCTAAATGATCCCCCTTACCCAACCCCACCCCTAAACCTAACGTCACTATTACATCAACTAATCAGGTATCATGGTGTAAAAACACCTTGATCTCATAACTCCCATTACTTTTTTTTTTTTTTTTTGAGATAACAAAAAAGGGGAAAACAGAGACATGTGAATCTGTAAAGCAATAAGATGCATACTGTATAACATATCAATCATGTTTCTAATACATTAAGTATCCTTTTCAGCAGTTTAAATGTCTTTAGAGCTTTTCGATTATTCTGTATTGAAGTTAGAGAGTCGTAAAAAAATCTTCAGAAATCTACCATTTGGTACAGTACGATATACATTTTGCTTTATGTATGATATTTTCCTAACAGAGTAAGAAGTTTAATTTCCATTTCCAACAAAAAAAAAAAGTGAAGTGACATTCAGCCAAGTATGGTGACCCATACTCAGAATTTGTGCTCTGCATTTAACCCACCCGAAGTGCACACACACAGAGCAGTGAACACACACACCCGGAGCAGTGGGCAGCCATTTATGCTGCGGCGCCCGGGGAGCAGTTGGGGGTTCAATGCCTTGCTCAAGGGCACCTAAGTCGTGGTATTGAAGGTGGAGAGAGAATTGTACATGCACTCCCACCCACAATTCCTGCCGGCCCGGGACTCGATCTCAGAACCTTTCGATTGGGAGTCGGACTCACTAACCATTAGGCCACGACTTCCCCTGGATTAAACCAGTATCACAATCCATAAACAAGACCATTACATCGGTTATTGTGACAAACTTATAAAATAACTCAAAAAGAAACCAAGAAACTTGGGACCAAAATAATTTAGTATAATTACAACTGAAAAATAAGTGTACAATTGTTTCATTTTCTTCTTTACAGAAACTACATAATGGCAAAAACCCTTCTTTAAACTTACTAATAAAATCATTACATGGATAGTATCTGTTTATTATTTTAAAGTGAGTTTCTTTAACTTTATTAGGAATTACATATTTATTTATATCTGACCACAAATTCTTAAAACCACCCATTACTTTCCTGCAGAGACCTATACTTGGTCGACTTCTGGCGACAGCGGAAGTTCGTCACTACGTTTGTGCACGGCCACGGAGCCTATTAACATAAAGCAAACAACAATACATGTATTATTTTGAGTTAAGCATAACACTTTAATAAAAACAACTCATTAATTTGGAAAGTTACTATCACATGTATGCAATAATATACCAGTTACTTAGAACATCAATTCAAAGTTAAATAACCTACAAACCATTATAAAATAATTTGAATTCTGCTTGTACAACAGATTTGTTCAACTGCTCGTATTTCCTACATTGTTGTGGATTTTATTGATAACTTTAAATGTCTTTGTTAATTTTGTGTGACTTAAGCCAGAAAGAGAGCAGTATAAAAGGGTGATGGCAAAAGTATAAAAACACCGCTTCACTAACCTGCTCGACTGTTAGCATAACTGCTACCATGTGCTACATTAAATGTATAACGTTACATCTAACAATACAAATAAAACATACTATATTTGATTAATGTACATCTAACAACACAAATAAAACATACTATATTTGATTAATGTCTATATAGTTACCGATAAGCTTTTAATATAAGTTATTGTTTTAGTTAAGACACTCACCTGGGACTGGACCATCTGGACATTTACTGCTCTGCACCACAAACAGCCCGTTATGACGCGTGATTTAACGTCTCCGCAACTTTTCCACGCAAACCTGGAAGGCACAGCCCACGGTGCGAGATCGACCGTACTCCGGTTGGACACGGACCTCATCCTCCGTGAAGGGCTTAGCACACACTAAAGTACCTTTCCTCAGAGTAATTGTCGTCTCCTCCTCTCACCATATAGCCCAATTCAACGCTTATTTTTATTTTCGTAGGTGGGAAAACTATGAAATGATACGTTTTTTTTTTTTTTTAATTAGAACACAATGGCACACTATACACATCTGAATACTTTTGGTCTCCGCTATTTTTCGGCAAGCGAATGAACGCTGTAGCGCTTTCACTGGAAAATAACTTGAGATCTGGGATTTGGAGCGAGTTCGCAAAACATTTGATTCATATCGCGACTCCGAAGATCGTTTCGCGAATCTTATGATCGGGCCATCGGAGTTCGCAAAACATTTGATTCAGATCCGGACTCCGAAGCGCGTTTCGCGAATAATTTGATCGGGGCTTCGGAGCGAGTCGGCAAAATATTTGATTCAGATCGGGACTCCTAAGCGCATTTAGCGAATCATTTGATCGGGGCTTCGGAGCGAGTCGGCAAAACATTTGATTCAGATCGGGACTCCGAAGCGCATTTCGCGAATAATTTGATCGGTGCTTCGGAGCGAGTCGGCAAAACATTTGATTCAGATCGGGACTCCGAAGCGCATTTCGCGAATCATTTGATCGGGGCTTCGGAGCGAGTCGGCAAAACATTTGATTCAGATCGGGACTCCGAAGCGCATTTCGCGAATCATTTGAGATCTGGTCTTTCGAGCGGATTTGCAAAACATTTGATTCTATCATGTACTTGTCCAGATCAACTTTTAATAAAGAGAAAAGAGTTTTAGAGACAGATTTTTGTCAATAGCCTGTTAGTAATCCCACAGTCCATAGCATCAGTAACTGTATAATTTAGTAAGGGAAAATTAAAACAAAATAGGATGAGTTTCAATTTTTATTTTATTTTTGTAGAAATGGTCATCTTAACCTCTGTGCAGTGTTCAGGTTATTTCAGGACCCCAAATTAAATTCTAATACTAAAACTGCATCATACAGGTGTTTATTTGAGTTGAATATTTCGATAATCATGTAAGGAAACGAAGCCATAATTTGATAAGTTTACATTTACATTTATTCATTCAGCAGAAGCTTTTATCCAAAGCGACTTACAAATGAGGATAAAAAACAACACAACGAAAAACAACAAAAAGGGCAACCAAAAGTTTATGAGTATAAACAAGATGCATGCAATATGAAGGCAGATATTGTCTGATATGTTAAGAAATAATATAAAACAAAAAGTCCAGATGATTCAAGCTGTTCGTGACTGTGAGTGTAACAGCAGCAGCAGAGATTATTAACCGTAAATGAAAACATTTAAAACTCTGATTCCTCAATTAGAAAATAAATAAATAAAAATGTAGCAAAACATTACATTCAGATGATATGTAGAACTCTCTGTGATTATCAGTGTCAGACAGGCGTACTACTCTGGCTGTGACATCATCATCCTGGGGAGGGACTTTGAGAGGATTCAGATCATCCCAGGAGCCAAACACGGGAACATCTAGGTGGACACACACACACACACACACACACACACACACACACACACACACACACACACACACACACACACACACACACACACACGGTTCTGGTGTCCAAACAACATCAAGGTCTTTATAAACTGTTACAGCACTTTCTCAGAGTGACAAATAGCATAGCTTTTAGCCTCATGGTTGCAGTTTGAGGTTTAGGAATTAGTTTTATTAATTTTTTTTTAGCCTTTATGTTATGTCAGTTTTAATAATTTTAACATTTCAACTTTTTTGGTAAAAAGTTACTACTTTATAAATTAAATGAAAACAGTACTAAAATTTGTGCTTTTTACTTTACAAATCATTGCAAAGCAACTTTACAGAAAATACGTTTCTCCCATATTTAGTAGTAGCTTACACGACTTATCTATATCATTTTACTTTAGCTTTATTTCAATTACAGAAAACTGTTTTTAGTTGTTTCAGTCTTAGTTAACAACAATGACACATAGTTGGTTGCTTTGGGAATAAATGTTTAACTGTGTGAGCTTATTTTATATATTTATTTCTTTAAATAAAATGTAAAAATTATATATATTTTTTGTACGAGTTTCTGTCTTCTGCTGAATGCTAAAAAGATGATGCTTTAAAGACCAAATGGTTGACGGTACCCATTCACTTCCATAGTATTTCTTCCTGTAGCATAGAAGTCAATGGGTGCCGTCAACTGTTCACTCTCAAAAAACATCTTCTTTAGTGTTCAGCAGAAAAAAAAACACTTTCAGGCTGAGGAAGAGTAAACGATAGCAGGATATGATTGTTTGATTCCTCTCACACAGACAATATACAGTTGTGTTCCAAATTATTCAACCCCCTTGACTTGCAAGACAATTTGCAGTGGAGGATAACATTTTATGAAATCAATTTAACAAAATCACCATGTGGGTGTTTTGAAACTGCTGGGTGTTTCTGAATCATGCAATCTAAATGATCCCCCTTACCCAACCCCACCCCTAAACCTAACGTCACTATTACATCAACTAATCAGGTATCATGGTGTAAAAACACCTTGATCTCATAACTCCCATTACTTTTTTTTTTTTTTTGAGATAACAAAAAAGGGGAAAACAGAGACATGTGAATCTGTAAAGCAATAAGATGCATACTGTATAACATATCAATCATGTTTCTAATACATTAAGTATCCTTTTCAGCAGTTTAAATGTCTTTAGAGCTTTTCGATTATTCTGTATTGAAGTTAGAGAGTCGTAAAAAAATCTTCAGAAATCTACCATTTGGTACAGTACGATATACATTTTGCTTTATGTATGATATTTTCCTAACAGAGTAAGAAGTTTAATTTCCATTTCCAACAAAAAAAAAAGTGAAGTGACATTCAGCCAAGTATGGTGACCCATACTCAGAATTTGTGCTCTGCATTTAACCCACCCGAAGTGCACACACACAGAGCAGTGAACACACACACCCGGAGCAGTGGGCAGCCATTTATGCTGCGGCGCCCGGGGAGCAGTTGGGGGTTCAATGCCTTGCTCAAGGGCACCTAAGTCGTGGTATTGAAGGTGGAGAGAGAATTGTACATGCACTCCCACCCACAATTCCTGCCGGCCCGGGACTCGAACTCAGAACCTTTCTTATAAAACTTATAAAATAACTCAAAAAGAAACCAAGAAACTTGGGACCAAAATAATTTAGTATAATTACAACTGAAAAATAAGTGTACAATTGTTTCATTTTCTTCTTTACAGAAACTACATAATGGCAAAAACCCTTCTTTAAACTTACTAATAAAATCATTACATGGATAGTATCTGTTTATTATTTTAAAGTGAGTTTCTTTAACTTTATTAGGAATTACATATTTATTTATATCTGACCACAAATTCTTAAAACCACCCATTACTTTCCTGCAGAGACCTATACTTGGTCGACTTCTGGCGACAGCGGAAGTTCGTCACTACGTTTGTGCACGGCCACGGAGCCTATTAACATAAAGCAAACAACAATACATGTATTATTTTGAGTTAAGCATAACACTTTAATAAAAACAACTCATTAATTTGGAAAGTTACTATCACATGTATGCAATAATATACCAGTTACTTAGAACATCAATTCAAAGTTAAATAACCTACAAACCATTATAAAATAATTTGAATTCTGCTTGTACAACAGATTTGTTCAACTGCTCGTATTTCCTACATTGTTGTGGATTTTATTGATAACTTTAAATGTCTTTGTTAATTTTGTGTGACTTAAGCCAGAAAGAGAGCAGTATAAAAGGGTGATGGCAAAAGTATAAAAACACCGCTTCACTAACCTGCTCGACTGTTAGCATAACTGCTACCATGTGCTACATTAAATGTATAACGTTACATCTAACAATACAAATAAAACATACTATATTTGATTAATGTACATCTAACAACACAAATAAAACATACTATATTTGATTAATGTCTATATAGTTACCGATAAGCTTTTAATATAAGTTATTGTTTTAGTTAAGACACTCACCTGGGACTGGACCATCTGGACATTTACTGCTCTGCACCACAAACAGCCCGTTATTATTATTTTTCGGCAAGCGAATGAACGCTGTAGCGCTTTCACTGGAAAATAACTTGAGATCTGGGATTTGGAGCGAGTTCGCAAAAAATTTGATTCATATCGCGACTCCGAAGATCGTTTCGCGAATCTTATGATCGGGCCATCGGAGTTCGCAAAACATTTGATTCAGATCCGGACTCCGAAGCGCGTTTCGCGAATAATTTGATCGGGGCTTCGGAGCGAGTCGGCAAAACATTTGATTCAGATCGGGACTCCTAAGCGCATTTAGCGAATCATTTGATCGGGGCTTCGGAGCGAGTCGGCAAAACATTTGATTCAGATCGGGACTCCGAAGCGCATTTCGCGAATAATTTGAGATCTGGTCTTTCGAGCGGATTTGCAAAACATTTGATTCTATCATGTACTTGTCCAGATCAACTTTTAATAAAGAGAAAAGAGTTTTAGAGACAGATTTTTGTCAATAGCCTGTTAGTAATCCCACAGTCCATAGCATCAGTAACTGTATAATTTAGTAAGGGAAAATTAAAACAAAATAGGATGAGTTTCAATTTTTATTTTATTTTTGTAGAAATGGTCATCTTAACCTCTGTGCAGTGTTCAGGTTATTTCAGGACCCCAAATTAAATTCTAATACTAATACTGCATCATACAGGTGTTTATTTGAGTTGAATATTTCGATAATCATGTAAGGAAACGAAGCCATAATTTGATAAGTTTACATTTACATTTATTCATTCAGCAGACGCTTTTATCCAAAGCGACTTACAAATGAGGATAAAAAACAACACAACGAAAAACAACAAAAAGGGCAACCAAAAGTTTATGAGTATAAACAAGATGCATGCAATATGAAGGCAGATATTGTCTGATATGTTAAGAAATAATATAAAACAAAAAGTCCAGATGATTCAAGCTGTTCGTGACTGTGAGTGTAACAGCAGCAGCAGAGATTATTAACCGTAAATGAAAACATTTAAAACTCTGATTCCTCAATTAGAAAATAAATAAATAAAAATGTAGCAAAACATTACATTCAGATGATATGTAGAACTCTCTGTGATTATCAGTGTCAGACAGGCGTACTACTCTGGCTGTGACATCATCATCCTGGGGAGGGACTTTGAGAGGATTCAGATCATCCCAGGAGCCAAACACGGGAACATCTAGGTGGACACACACACACACACACACACACACACACACACACGGTTCTGGTGTCCAAACAACATCAAGGTCTTTATAAACTGTTACAGCACTTTCTCAGAGTGACAAATAGCATAGCTTTTAGCCTCATGGTTGCAGTTTGAGGTTTAGGAATTAGTTTTATTAATTTTTTTTTAGCCTTTATGTTATGTCAGTTTTAATAATTTTAGCATTTCAACTTTTTTTGTAAAAAGTTACTACTTTATAAATTAAATGAAAACAGTACTAAAATTTGTGCTTTTTACTTTACAAATCATTGCAAAGCAACTTTACAGAAAATACGTTTCTCCCATATTTAGTAGTAGCTTACACGACTTATCTATATCATTTTACTTTAGCTTTATTTCAATTACAGAAAACTGTTTTTAGTTGTTTCAGTCTTAGTTAACAACAATGACACATAGTTGGTTGCTTTGGGAATAAATGTTTAACTGTGTGAGCTTATTTTATATATTTATTTCTTTAAATAAAATGTAAAAATTATATAAATTTTTTGTACGAGTTTCTGTCTTGTGCTGAATGCTAAAAAGATGATGCTTTAAAGACCAAACGGTTGACGGTACCCATTCACTTCCATAGTATTTCTTCCTGTAGCATAGAAGTCAATGGGTGCCGTCAACTGTTCACTCTCAAAAAACATCTTCTTTAGTGTTCAGCAGAAAAAAAAACACTTTCAGGCTGAGGAAGAGTAAACGATAGCAGGATATGATTGTTTGATTCCTCTCACACAGACAATATACAGTTGTGTTCCAAATTATTCAACCCCCTTGACTTGAAAGACAATTTGCAGTGGAGGATAACATTTTATGAAATCAATTTAACAAAATCACCATGTGGGTGTTTTGAAACTGCTGGGTGTTTCTGAATCATGCAATCTAAATGATCCCCCTTACCCAACCCCACCCCTAAACCTAACGTCACTATTACATCAACTAATCAGGTATCATGGTGTAAAAACACCTTGATCTCATAACTCCCATTACTTTTTTTTTTTTTTTTTGAGATAACAAAAAAGGGGAAAACAGAGACATGTGAATCTGTAAAGCAATAAGATGCATACTGTATAACATATCAATCATGTTTCTAATACATTAAGTATCCTTTTCAGCAGTTTAAATGTCTTTAGAGCTTTTCGATTATTCTGTATTGAAGTTAGAGAGTCGTAAAAAAATCTTCAGAAATCTACCATTTGGTACAGTACGATATACATTTTGCTTTATGTATGATATTTTCCTAACAGAGTCAGAAGTTTAATAATAGTATCCATTTCCAACAAAAAAAAAAAGTGAAGTGACATTCAGCCAAGTATGGTGACCCATACTCAGAATTTGTGCTCTGCATTTAACCCACCCGAAGTGCACACACACAGAGCAGTGAACACACACACCCGGAGCAGTGGGCAGCCATTTATGCTGCGGCGCCCGGGGAGCAGTTGGGGGTTCAATGCCTTGCTCAAGGGCACCTAAGTCGTGGTATTGAAGGTGGAGAGAGAATTGTACATGCACTCCCACCCACAATTCCTGCCGGCCCGGGACTCGAACTCAGAACCTTTCTTATAAAACTTATAAAATAACTCAAAAAGAAACCAAGAAACTTGGGACCAAAATAATTTAGTATAATTACAACTGAAAAATAAGTGTACAATTGTTTCATTTTCTTCTTTACAGAAACTACATAATGGCAAAAACCCTTCTTTAAACTTACTAATAAAATCATTACATGGATAGTATCTGTTTATTATTTTAAAGTGAGTTTCTTTAACTTTATTAGGAATTACATATTTATTTATATCTGACCACAAATTCTTAAAACCACCCATTACTTTCCTGCAGAGACCTATACTTGGTCGACTTCTGGCGACAGCGGAAGTTCGTCACTACGTTTGTGCACGGCCACGGAGCCTATTAACATAAAGCAAACAACAATACATGTATTATTTTGAGTTAAGCATAACACTTTAATAAAAACAACTCATTAATTTGGAAAGTTACTATCACATGTATGCAATAATATACCAGTTACTTAGAACATCAATTCAAAGTTAAATAACCTACAAACCATTATAAAATAATTTGAATTCTGCTTGTACAACAGATTTGTTCAACTGCTCGTATTTCCTACATTGTTGTGGATTTTATTGATAACTTTAAATGTCTTTGTTAATTTTGTGTGACTTAAGCCAGAAAGAGAGCAGTATAAAAGGGTGATGGCAAAAGTATAAAAACACCGCTTCACTAACCTGCTCGACTGTTAGCATAACTGCTACCATGTGCTACATTAAATGTATAACGTTACATCTAACAATACAAATAAAACATACTATATTTGATTAATGTACATCTAACAACACAAATAAAACATACTATATTTGATTAATGTCTATATAGTTACCGATAAGCTTTTAATATAAGTTATTGTTTTAGTTAAGACACTCACCTGGGACTGGACCATCTGGACATTTACTGCTCTGCACCACAAACAGCCCGTTATGACGCGTGATTTAACGTCTCCGCAACTTTTCCACGCAAACCTGGAAGGCACAGCCCACGGTGCGAGATCGACCGTACTCCGGTTGGACACGGACCTCATCCTCCGTGAAGGGCTTAGCACACACTAAAGTACCTTTCCTCAGAGTAATTGTCGTCTCCTCCTCTCACCATATAGCCCAATTCAACGCTTATTTTTATTTTCGTAGGTGGGAAAACTATGAAATGATAAATAGTTTTTTTTTTTTTTTTAATTAGAACACAATGGCACACTATACACATCTGAATACTTTTGGTCTCCGCTATTTTTCGGCAAGCGAATGAACGCTGTAGCGCTTTCACTGGAAAATAACTTGAGATCTGGGATTTGGAGCGAGTTCGCAAAACATTTGATTCATATCGCGACTCCGAAGATCGTTTCGCGAATCTTATGATCGGGCCATCGGAGTTCGCAAAACATTTGATTCAGATCCGGACTCCGAAGCGCGTTTCGCGAATAATTTGATCGGGGCTTCGGAGCGAGTCGGCTGTAAAATTGAGTAGCTACAGGTAGCTCTTCTCTTTTAAAGTGTATTTGCTGGTTGGCAACAGATCCACAACGGGGCGTCCAGTAAAAGACTTGTACGGGATTAACCCATTTATTGTCACCACAGAATTTGCATGAGTGTGTGTGGTTTTCTACAAATAAAGATAAAAAGAAAATATATATATAAATACAAATAACAACAGTGGTCACAATGAGTATAACAACAACACAGTATCTACACAGAGAATATATTATATACAGTGATTTAACAATCAAATAAGAAACATGTGCAATTATATGGGAAAATGCGCTGTTAGAAATGACTAATAATGCACAGTTGAAATCTGACACCTCTCAGCGCTGAGGACAGAGATGGAGCCGCTCTGTCTAGAACATTAGTGCGCATGCGCCAAAAGAGTGCTTTAACTCTTAGAAATGAGCGATACATATTAGATATATATTAAATAAACCATATAATGATTAAATAGCACACAGATTATGTCCTTAAAACATAGCGGTAGTATATGTGAGATAACTAGTATGTAAATACACACGAACATCTTTACCAGCGAGTTCGTCTTTGTCAATCGCATGCATTAATTTATAAACACTCAAAGCAGTTCAATGTTCACAAGCAATATAGAAAGCAATGGATGAGCAGACTGTTACTCACTTTTTAGGCACGCACACAACTTTGGCAAATATAAATCGCTACAGTGCAGCTCGCATCTGTCCGCTTTCCCGATCGCTCTAACTCCGTTCTGTGGGCGGGACCGCTGACCTTTCGCATCCTGCATGTAGTCCTGATTGGCTCACAGGATGGATGCTGCGTGTGCGTTGAGTGTGGTGTATTGCAGGGGAAGCTTAGCCAAATGAATATAACCTGCGTGTGGCCTTTTTTACATCGGCAAAACATTTGATTCAGATCGGGACTCCTAAGCGCATTTAGCGAATCATTTGATCGGGGCTTCGGAGCGAGTCGGCAAAACATTTGATTCAGATCGGGACTCCGAAGCGCATTTCGCGAATAATTTGATCGGGGCTTCGGAGCGAGTCGGCAAAACATTTGATTCAGATCGGGACTCCGAAGCGCATTTCGCGAATCATTTGATCGGGGCTTCGGAGCGAGTCGGCAAAACATTTGATTCAGATCGGGACTCCGAAGCGCATTTCGCGAATCATTTGAGATCTGGTCTTTCGAGCGGATTTGCAAAACATTTGATTCTATCATGTACTTGTCCAGATCAACTTTTAATAAAGAGAAAAGAGTTTTAGAGACAGATTTTTGTCAATAGCCTGTTAGTAATCCCACAGTCCATAGCATCAGTAACTGTATAATTTAGTAAGGGAAAATTAAAACAAAATAGGATGAGTTTCAATTTTTATTTTATTTTTGTAGAAATGGTCATCTTAACCTCTGTGCAGTGTTCAGGTTATTTCAGGACCCCAAATTAAATTCTAATACTAATACTGCATCATACAGGTGTTTATTTGAGTTGAATATTTCGATAATCATGTAAGGAAACGAAGCCATAATTTGATAAGTTTACATTTACATTTATTCATTCAGCAGACGCTTTTATCCAAAGCGACTTACAAATGAGGATAAAAAACAACACAACGAAAAACAACAAAAAGGGCAACCAAAAGTTTATGAGTATAAACAAGATGCATGCAATATGAAGGCAGATATTGTCTGATATGTTAAGAAATAATATAAAACAAAAAGTCCAGATGATTCAAGCTGTTCGTGACTGTGAGTGTAACAGCAGCAGCAGAGATTATTAACCGTAAATGAAAACATTTAAAACTCTGATTCCTCAATTAGAAAATAAATAAATAAAAATGTAGCAAAACATTACATTCAGATGATATGTAGAACTCTCTGTGATTATCAGTGTCAGACAGGCGTACTACTCTGGCTGTGACATCATCATCCTGGGGAGGGACTTTGAGAGGATTCAGATCATCCCAGGAGCCAAACACGGGAACATCTAGGTGGACACACACACACACACACACACACACACACACACACACACACACGGTTCTGGTGTCCAAACAACATCAAGGTCTTTATAAACTGTTACAGCACTTTCTCAGAGTGACAAATAGCATAGCTTTTAGCCTCATGGTTGCAGTTTGAGGTTTAGGAATTAGTTTTATTAATTTTTTTTTAGCCTTTATGTTATGTCAGTTTTAATAATTTTAACATTTCAACTTTTTTGGTAAAAAGTTACTACTTTATAAATTAAATGAAAACAGTACTAAAATTTGTGCTTTTTACTTTACAAATCATTGCAAAGCAACTTTACAGAAAATACGTTTCTCCCATATTTAGTAGTAGCTTACACGACTTATCTATATCATTTTACTTTAGCTTTATTTCAATTACAGAAAACTGTTTTTAGTTGTTTCAGTCTTAGTTAACAACAATGACACATAGTTGGTTGCTTTGGGAATAAATGTTTAACTGTGTGAGCTTATTTTATATATTTATTTCTTTAAATAAAATGTAAAAATTATATATATATTTTGTACGAGTTTCTGTCTTCTGCTGAATGCTAAAAAGATGATGCTTTAAAGACCAAATGGTTGACGGTACCCATTCACTTCCATAGTATTTCTTCCTGTAGCATAGAAGTCAATGGGTGCCGTCAACTGTTCACTCTCAAAAAACATCTTCTTTAGTGTTCAGCAGAAAAAAAAACACTTTCAGGCTGAGGAAGAGTAAACGATAGCAGGATATGATTGTTTGATTCCTCTCACACAGACAATATACAGTTGTGTTCCAAATTATTCAACCCCCTTGACTTGCAAGACAATTTGCAGTGGAGGATAACATTTTATGAAATCAATTTAACAAAATCACCATGTGGGTGTTTTGAAACTGCTGGGTGTTTCTGAATCATGCAATCTAAATGATCCCCCTTACCCAACCCCACCCCTAAACCTAACGTCACTATTACATCAACTAATCAGGTATCATGGTGTAAAAACACCTTGATCTCATAACTCCCATTACTTTTTTTTTTTTTTGAGATAACAAAAAAGGGGAAAACAGAGACATGTGAATCTGTAAAGCAATAAGATGCATACTGTATAACATATCAATCATGTTTCTAATACATTAAGTATCCTTTTCAGCAGTTTAAATGTCTTTAGAGCTTTTCGATTATTCTGTATTGAAGTTAGAGAGTCGTAAAAAAATCTTCAGAAATCTACCATTTGGTACAGTACGATATACATTTTGCTTTATGTATGATATTTTCCTAACAGAGTAAGAAGTTTAATTTCCATTTCCAACAAAAAAAAAAAGTGAAGTGACATTCAGCCAAGTATGGTGACCCATACTCAGAATTTGTGCTCTGCATTTAACCCACCCGAAGTGCACACACACAGAGCAGTGAACACACACACCCGGAGCAGTGGGCAGCCATTTATGCTGCGGCGCCCGGGGAGCAGTTGGGGGTTCAATGCCTTGCTCAAGGGCACCTAAGTCGTGGTATTGAAGGTGGAGAGAGAATTGTACATGCACTCCCACCCACGATTCCTGCCGGCCCGGGACTCGAACTCAGAACCTTTCGATTGGGAGTCGGACTCTCTAACCATTAGGCCACGACTTCCCCTGGATTAAACCAGTATCACAATCCATAAACAAGACCATTACATCGGTTATTGTGACAAACTTATAAAATAACTCAAAAAGAAACCAAGAAACTTGGGACCAAAATAATTTAGAATAATTACAACTGAAAAATAAGTGTACAATTGTTTCATTTTCTTCTTTACAGAAACTACATAATGGCAAAAACCCTTCTTTAATCTTACTAATAAAATCATTACATGGATAGTATCTGTTTATTATTTTAAAGTGAGTTTCTTTAACTTTATTAGGAATTACATATTTATTTATATCTGACCACAAATTCTTAAAACCACCCATTACTTTCCTGCAGAGACCTATACTTGGTCGACTTCTGGCGACAGCGGAAGTTCGTCACTACGTTTGTGCACGGCCACGGAGCCTATTAACATAAAGCAAACAACAATACATGTATTATTTTGAGTTAAGCATAACACTTTAATAAAAACAACTCATTAATTTGGAAAGTTACTATCACATGTATGCAATAATATACCAGTTACTTAGAACATCAATTCAAAGTTAAATAACCTACAAACCATTATAAAATAATTTGAATTCTGCTTGTACAACAGATTTGTTCAACTGCTCGTATTTCCTACATTGTTGTGGATTTTATTGATAACTTTAAATGTCTTTGTTAATTTTGTGTGACTTAAGCCAGAAAGAGAGCAGTATAAAAGGGTGATGGCAAAAGTATAAAAACACCGCTTCACTAACCTGCTCGACTGTTAGCATAACTGCTACCATGTGCTACATTAAATGTATAACGTTACATCTAACAATACAAATAAAACATACTATATTTGATTAATGTACATCTAACAACACAAATAAAACATACTATATTTGATTAATGTCTATATAGTTACCGATAAGCTTTTAATATAAGTTATTGTTTTAGTTAAGACACTCACCTGGGACTGGACCATCTGGACATTTACTGCTCTGCACCACAAACAGCCCGTTATGACGCGTGATTTAACGTCTCCGCAACTTTTCCACGCAAACCTGGAAGGCACAGCCCACGGTGCGAGATCGACCGTACTCCGGTTGGACACGGACCTCATCCTCCGTGAAGGGCTTTGCACACACTAAAGTACCTTTCCTCAGAGTAATTGTCGTCTCCTCCTCTCACCATATAGCCCAATTCAACGCTTATTTTTATTTTCGTAGGTGGGAAAACTATGAAATGATAAATACGTTTTTTTTTTTTTTTTTTTTTATTAGAACACAATGGCACACTATACACATCTGAATACTTTTGGTCTCCGCTATTTTTCGGCAAGCGAATGAACGCTGTAGCGCTTTCACTGGAAAATAACTTGAGATCTGGGATTTGGAGCGAGTTCGCAAAACATTTGATTCATATCGTGACTCCGAAGATCGTTTCGCGAAACTTATGATCGGGCCATCGGAGTTCGCAAAACATTTGATTCAGATCCGGACTCCGAAGCGCGTTTCGCGAATAATTTGATCGGGGCTTCGGAGCGAGTCGGCAAAACATTTGATTCAGATCGGGACTCCTAAGCGCATTTAGCGAATCATTTGATCGGGGCTTCGGAGCGAGTCGGCAAAACATTTGATTCAGATCGGGACTCCGAAGCGCATTTCGCGAATAATTTGATCGGTGCTTCGGAGCGAGTCGGCAAAACATTTGATTCAGATCGGGACTCCGAAGCGCATTTCGCGAATCATTTGATCGGGGCTTCGGAGCGAGTCGGCAAAACATTTGATTCAGATCGGGACTCCGAAGCGCATTTCGCGAATCATTTGAGATCTGGTCTTTCGAGCGGATTTGCAAAACATTTGATTCTATCATGTACTTGTCCAGATCAACTTTTAATAAAGAGAAAAGAGTTTTAGAGACAGATTTTTGTCAATAGCCTGTTAGTAATCCCACAGTCCATAGCATCAGTAACTGTATAATTTAGTAAGGGAAAATTAAAACAAAATAGGATGAGTTTCAATTTTTATTTTATTTTTGTAGAAATGGTCATCTTAACCTCTGTGCAGTGTTCAGGTTATTTCAGGACCCCAAATTAAATTCTAATACTAATACTGCATCATACAGGTGTTTATTTGAGTTGAATATTTCGATAATCATGTAAGGAAACGAAGCCATAATTTGATAAGTTTACATTTACATTTATTCATTCAGCAGACGCTTTTATCCAAAGCGACTTACAAATGAGGATAAAAAACAACACAACGAAAAACAACAAAAAGGGCAACCAAAAGTTTATGAGTATAAACAAGATGCATGCAATATGAAGGCAGATATTGTCTGATATGTTAAGAAATAATATAAAACAAAAAGTCCAGATGATTCAAGCTGTTCGTGACTGTGAGTGTAACAGCAGCAGCAGAGATTATTAACCGTAAATGAAAACATTTAAAACTCTGATTCCTCAATTAGAAAATAAATAAATAAAAATGTAGCAAAACATTACATTCAGATGATATGTAGAACTCTCTGTGATTATCAGTGTCAGACAGGCGTACTACTCTGGCTGTGACATCATCATCCTGGGGAGGGACTTTGAGAGGATTCAGATCATCCCAGGAGCCAAACACGGGAACATCTAGGTGGACACACACACACACACACACACACACACACACACACACGGTTCTGGTGTCCAAACAACATCAAGGTCTTTATAAACTGTTACAGCACTTTCTCAGAGTGACAAATAGCATAGCTTTTAGCCTCATGGTTGCAGTTTGAGGTTTAGGAATTAGTTTTATTAATTTTTTTTTAGCCTTTATGTTATGTCAGTTTTAATAATTTTAGCATTTCAACTTTTTTTGTAAAAAGTTACTACTTTATAAATTAAATGAAAACAGTACTAAAATTTGTGCTTTTTACTTTACAAATCATTGCAAAGCAACTTTACAGAAAATACGTTTCTCCCATATTTAGTAGTAGCTTACACGACTTATCTATATCATTTTACTTTAGCTTTATTTCAATTACAGAAAACTGTTTTTAGTTGTTTCAGTCTTAGTTAACAACAATGACACATAGTTGGTTGCTTTGGGAATAAATGTTTAACTGTGTGAGCTTATTTTATATATTTATTTCTTTAAATAAAATGTAAAAATTATATAAATTTTTTGTACGAGTTTCTGTCTTGTGCTGAATGCTAAAAAGATGATGCTTTAAAGACCAAACGGTTGACGGTACCCATTCACTTCCATAGTATTTCTTCCTGTAGCATAGAAGTCAATGGGTGCCGTCAACTGTTCACTCTCAAAAAACATCTTCTTTAGTGTTCAGCAGAAAAAAAAACACTTTCAGGCTGAGGAAGAGTAAACGATAGCAGGATATGATTGTTTGATTCCTCTCACACAGACAATATACAGTTGTGTTCCAAATTATTCAACCCCCTTGACTTGAAAGACAATTTGCAGTGGAGGATAACATTTTATGAAATCAATTTAACAAAATCACCATGTGGGTGTTTTGAAACTGCTGGGTGTTTCTGAATCATGCAATCTAAATGATCCCCCTTACCCAACCCCACCCCTAAACCTAACGTCACTATTACATCAACTAATCAGGTATCATGGTGTAAAAACACCTTGATCTCATAACTCCCATTACTTTTTTTTTTTTTTTTGAGATAACAAAAAAGGGGAAAACAGAGACATGTGAATCTGTAAAGCAATAAGATGCATACTGTATAACATATCAATCATGTTTCTAATACATTAAGTATCCTTTTCAGCAGTTTAAATGTCTTTAGAGCTTTTCGATTATTCTGTATTGAAGTTAGAGAGTCGTAAAAAAATCTTCAGAAATCTACCATTTGGTACAGTACGATATACATTTTGCTTTATGTATGATATTTTCCTAACAGAGTCAGAAGTTTAATTTCCATTTCCAACAAAAAAAAAAAAGTGAAGTGACATTCAGCCAAGTATGGTGACCCATACTCAGAATTTGTGCTCTGCATTTAACCCACCCGAAGTGCACACACACAGAGCAGTGAACACACACACCCGGAGCAGTGGGCAGCCATTTATGCTGCGGCGCCCGGGGAGCAGTTGGGGGTTCAATGCCTTGCTCAAGGGCACCTAAGTCGTGGTATTGAAGGTGGAGAGAGAATTGTACATGCACTCCCACCCACAATTCCTGCCGGCCCGGGACTCGAACTCAGAACCTTTCTTATAAAACTTATAAAATAACTCAAAAAGAAACCAAGAAACTTGGGACCAAAATAATTTAGTATAATTACAACTGAAAAATAAGTGTACAATTGTTTCATTTTCTTCTTTACAGAAACTACATAATGGCAAAAACCCTTCTTTAATCTTACTAATAAAATAATTACATGGATAGTATCTGTTTATTATTTTAAAGTGAGTTTCTTTAACTTTATTAGGAATTACATATTTATTTATATCTGACCACAAATTCTTAAAACCACCCATTACTTTCCTGCAGAGACCTATACTTGGTCGACTTCTGGCGACAGCGGAAGTTCGTCACTACGTTTGTGCACGGCCACGGAGCCTATTAACATAAAGCAAACAACAATACATGTATTATTTTGAGTTAAGCATAACACTTTAATAAAAACAACTCATTAATTTGGAAAGTTACTATCACATGTATGCAATAATATACCAGTTACTTAGAACATCAATTCAAAGTTAAATAACCTACAAACCATTATAAAATAATTTGAATTCTGCTTGTACAACAGATTTGTTCAACTGCTCGTATTTCCTACATTGTTGTGGATTTTATTGATAACTTTAAATGTCTTTGTTAATTTTGTGTGACTTAAGCCAGAAAGAGAGCAGTATAAAAGGGTGATGGCAAAAGTATAAAAACACCGCTTCACTAACCTGCTCGACTGTTAGCATAACTGCTACCATGTGCTACATTAAATGTATAACGTTACATCTAACAATACAAATAAAACATACTATATTTGATTAATGTACATCTAACAACACAAATAAAACATACTATATTTGATTAATGTCTATATAGTTACCGATAAGCTTTTAATATAAGTTATTGTTTTAGTTAAGACACTCACCTGGGACTGGACCATCTGGACATTTACTGCTCTGCACCACAAACAGCCCTTTATGACGCGTGATTTAACGTCTCCGCAACTTTTCCACGCAAACCTGGAAGGCACAGCCCACGGTGCGAGATCGACCGTACTCCGGTTGGACACGGACCTCATCCTCCGTGAAGGGCTTAGCACACACTAAAGTACCTTTCCTCAGAGTAATTGTCGTCTCCTCCTCTCACCATATAGCCCAATTCAACGCTTATTTTTATTTTCGTAGGTGGGAAAACTATGAAATGATAAATACGTTTTTTTTTTTTTTTTAATTAGAACACAATGGCACACTATACACATCTGAATACTTTTGGTCTCCGCTATTTTTCGGCAAGCGAATGAACGCTGTAGCGCTTTCACTGGAAAATAACTTGAGATCTGGGATTTGGAGCGAGTTCGCAAAACATTTGATTCATATCGCGACTCCGAAGATCGTTTCGCGAATCTTATGATCGGGCCATCGGAGTTCGCAAAACATTTGATTCAGATCCGGACTCCGAAGCGCGTTTCGCGAATAATTTGATCGGGGCTTTGGAGCGAGTCGGCAAAACATTTGATTCAGATCGGGACTCCTAAGCGCATTTAGCGAATCATTTGATCGGGGCTTCGGAGCGAGTCGGCAAAACATTTGATTCAGATCGGGACTCCGAAGCGCATTTCGCGAATAATTTGATCGGTGCTTCGGAGCGAGTCGGCAAAACATTTGATTCAGATCGGGACTCCGAAGCGCATTTCGCGAATCATTTGATCGGGGCTTCGGAGCGAGTCGGCAAAACATTTGATTCAGATCGGGACTCCGAAGCGCATTTCGCGAATCATTTGAGATCTCGTCTTTCGAGCGGATTTGCAAAACATTTGATTCTATCATGTACTTGTCCAGATCAACTTTTAATAAAGAGAAAAGAGTTTTAGAGACAGATTTTTGTCAATAGCCTGTTAGTAATCCCACAGTCCATAGCATCAGTAACTGTATAATTTAGTAAGGGAAAATTAAAACAAAATAGGATGAGTTTCAATTTTTATTTTATTTTTGTAGAAATGGTCATCTTAACCTCTGTGCAGTGTTCAGGTTATTTCAGGACCCCAAATTAAATTCTAATACTAATACTGCATCATACAGGTGTTTATTTGAGTTGAATATTTCGATAATCATGTATGAAACGAAGCCATAATTTGATAAGTTTACATTTACATTTATTCATTCAGCAGACGCTTTTATCCAAAGCGACTTACAAATGAGGATAAAAAACAACACAACGAAAAACAACAAAAAGGGCAACCAAAAGTTTATGAGTATAAACAAGATGCATGCAATATGAAGGCAGATATTGTCTGATATGTTAAGAAATAATATAAAACAAAAAGTCCAGATGATTCAAGCTGTTCGTGACTGTGAGTGTAACAGCAGCAGCAGAGATTATTAACCGTAAATGAAAACATTTAAAACTCTGATTCCTCAATTAGAAAATAAATAAATAAAAATGTAGCAAAACATTACATTCAGATGATATGTAGAACTCTCTGTGATTATCAGTGTCAGACAGGCGTACTACTCTGGCTGTGACATCATCATCCTGGGGAGGGACTTTGAGAGGATTCAGATCATCCCAGGAGCCAAACACGGGAACATCTAGGTGGACACACACACACACACACACACACACGGTTCTGGTGTCCAAACAACATCAAGGTCTTTATAAACTGTTACAGCACTTTCTCAGAGTGACAAATAGCATAGCTTTTAGCCTCATGGTTGCAGTTTGAGGTTTAGGAATTAGTTTTATTAATTTTTTTTTAGCCTTTATGTTATGTCAGTTTTAATAATTTTAACATTTCAACTTTTTTGGTAAAAAGTTACTACTTTATAAATTAAATGAAAACAGTACTAAAATTTGTGCTTTTTACTTTACAAATCATTGCAAAGCAACTTTACAGAAAATACGTTTCTCCCATATTTAGTAGTAGCTTACACGACTTATCTATATCATTTTACTTTAGCTTTATTTCAATTACAGAAAACTGTTTTTAGTTGTTTCAGTCTTAGTTAACAACAATGACACATAGTTGGTTGCTTTGGGAATAAATGTTTAACTGTGTGAGCTTATTTTATATATTTATTTCTTTAAATAAAATGTAAAAATTATATATATTTTTTGTACGAGTTTCTGTCTTCTGCTGAATGCTAAAAAGATGATGCTTTAAAGACCAAATGGTTGACGGTACCCATTCACTTCCATAGTATTTCTTCCTGTAGCATAGAAGTCAATGGGTGCCGTCAACTGTTCACTCTCAAAAAACATCTTCTTTAGTGTTCAGCAGAAAAAAAAACACTTTCAGGCTGAGGAAGAGTAAACGATAGCAGGATATGATTGTTTGATTCCTCTCACACAGACAATATACAGTTGTGTTCCAAATTATTCAACCCCCTTGACTTGCAAGACAATTTGCAGTGGAGGATAACATTTTATGAAATCAATTTAACAAAATCACCATGTGGGTGTTTTGAAACTGCTGGGTGTTTCTGAATCATGCAATCTAAATGATCCCCCTTACCCAACCCCACCCCTAAACCTAACGTCACTATTACATCAACTAATCAGGTATCATGGTGTAAAAACACCTTGATCTCATAACTCCCATTACTTTTTTTTTTTTTTTTGAGATAACAAAAAAGGGGAAAACAGAGACATGTGAATCTGTAAAGCAATAAGATGCATACTGTATAACATATCAATCATGTTTCTAATACATTAAGTATCCTTTTCAGCAGTTTAAATGTCTTTAGAGCTTTTCGATTATTCTGTATTGAAGTTAGAGAGTCGTAAAAAAATCTTCAGAAATCTACCATTTGGTACAGTACGATATACATTTTGCTTTATGTATGATATTTTCCTAACAGAGTAAGAAGTTTAATTTCCATTTCCAACAAAAAAAAAAAGTGAAGTGACATTCAGCCAAGTATGGTGACCCATACTCAGAATTTGTGCTCTGCATTTAACCCACCCGAAGTGCACACACACAGAGCAGTGAACACACACACCCGGAGCAGTGGGCAGCCATTTATGCTGCGGCGCCCGGGGAGCAGTTGGGGGTTCAATGCCTTGCTCAAGGGCACCTAAGTCGTGGTATTGAAGGTGGAGAGAGAATTGTACATGCACTCCCACCCACGATTCCTGCCGGCCCGGGACTCAAACTCAGAACCTTTCGATTGGGAGTCGGACTCTCTAACCATTAGGCCACGACTTCCCCTGGATTAAACCAGTATCACAATCCATAAACAAGACCATTACATCGGTTATTGTGACAAACTTATAAAATAACTCAAAAAGAAACCAAGAAACTTGGGACCAAAATAATTTAGTATAATTACAACTGAAAAATAAGTGTACAATTGTTTCATTTTCTTCTTTACAGAAACTACATAATGGCAAAAACCCTTCTTTAATCTTACTAATAAAATCATTACATGGATAGTATCTGTTTATTATTTTAAAGTGAGTTTCTTTAACTTTATTAGGAATTACATATTTATTTATATCTGACCACAAATTCTTAAAACCACCCATTACTTTCCTGCAGAGACCTATACTTGGTCGACTTCTGGCGACAGCGGAAGTTCGTCACTACGTTTGTGCACGGCCACGGAGCCTATTAACATAAAGCAAACAACAATACATGTATTATTTTGAGTTAAGCATAACACTTTAATAAAAACAACTCATTAATTTGGAAAGTTACTATCACATGTATGCAATAATATACCAGTTACTTAGAACATCAATTCAAAGTTAAATAACCTACAAACCATTATAAAATAATTTGAATTCTGCTTGTACAACAGATTTGTTCAACTGCTCGTATTTCCTACATTGTTGTGGATTTTATTGATAACTTTAAATGTCTTTGTTAATTTTGTGTGACTTAAGCCAGAAAGAGAGCAGTATAAAAGGGTGATGGCAAAAGTATAAAAACACCGCTTCACTAACCTGCTCGACTGTTAGCATAACTGCTACCATGTGCTACATTAAATGTATAACGTTACATCTAACAATACAAATAAAACATACTATATTTGATTAATGTACATCTAACAACACAAATAAAACATACTATATTTGATTAATGTCTATATAGTTACCGATAAGCTTTTAATATAAGTTATTGTTTTAGTTAAGACACTCACCTGGGACTGGACCATCTGGACATTTACTGCTCTGCACCACAAACAGCCCGTTATGACGCGTGATTTAACGTCTCCGCAACTTTTCCACGCAAACATGGAAGGCACAGCCCACGGTGCGAGATCGACCGTACTCCGGTTGGACACGGACCTCATCCTCCGTGAAGGGCTTAGCACACACTAAAGTACCTTTCCTCAGAGTAATTGTCGTCTCCTCCTCTCACCATATAGCCCAATTCAACGCTTATTTTTATTTTCGTAGGTGGGAAAATGAAATGATAAATACGTTTTTTTTTTTTTTTATTAGAACACAATGGCACACTATACACATCTGAATACTTTTGGTCTCCGCTATTTTTCGGCAAGCGAATGAACGCTGTAGCGCTTTCACTGGAAAATAACTTGAGATCTGGGATTTGGAGCGAGTTCGCAAAACATTTGATTCATATCGCGACTCCGAAGATCGTTTCGCGAATCTTATGATCGGGCCATCGGAGTTCGCAAAACATTTGATTCAGATCCGGACTCCGAAGCGCATTTAGCGAATCATTTGATCGGGGCTTCGGAGCGAGTCGGCAAAACATTTGATTCAGATCGGGACTCCGAAGCGCATTTCGCGAATCATTTGAGATCTGGTCTTTCGAGCGGATTTGCAAAACATTTGATTCTATCATGTACTTGTCCAGATCAACTTTTAATAAAGAGAAAAGAGTTTTAGAGACAGATTTTTGTCAATAGCCTGTTAGTAATCCCACAGTCCATAGCATCAGTAACTGTATAATTTAGTAAGGGAAAATTAAAACAAAATAGGATGAGTTTCAATTTTTATTTTATTTTTGTAGAAATGGTCATCTTAACCTCTGTGCAGTGTTCAGGTTATTTCAGGACCCCAAATTAAATTCTAATACTAATACTGCATCATATAGGTGTTTATTTGAGTTGAATATTTCGATAATCATGTAAGGAAACGAAGCCATAATTTGATAAGTTTACATTTACATTTATTCATTCAGCAGACGCTTTTATCCAAAGCGACTTACAAATGAGGATAAAAAACAACACAACGAAAAACAACAAAAAGGGCAACCAAAAGTTTATGAGTATAAACAAGATGCATGCAATATGAAGGCAGATATTGTCTGATATGTTAAGAAATAATATAAAACAAAAAGTCCAGATGATTCAAGCTGTTCGTGACTGTGAGTGTAACAGCAGCAGCAGAGATTATTAACCGTAAATGAAAACATTTAAAACTCTGATTCCTCAATTAGAAAATAAATAAATAAAAATGTAGCAAAACATTACATTCAGATGATATGTAGAACTCTCTGTGATTATCAGTGTCAGACAGGCGTACTACTCTGGCTGTGACATCATCATCCTGGGGAGGGACTTTGAGAGTATTCAGATCATCCCAGGAGCCAAACACGGGAACATCTAGGTGGACACACACACACACACACACACACACACACACACACACACACACACACACACACACACACACACACACACACACACACACACGGTTCTGGTGTCCAAACAACATCAAGGTCTTTATAAACTGTTACAGCACTTTCTCAGAGTGACAAATAGCATAGCTTTTAGCCTCATGGTTGCAGTTTGAGGTTTAGGAATTAGTTTTATTAATTTTTTTTTAGCCTTTATGTTATGTCAGTTTTAATAATTTTAGCATTTCAACTTTTTTTGTAAAAAGTTACTACTTTATAAATTAAATGAAAACAGTACTAAAATTTGTGCTTTTTACTTTACAAATCATTGCAAAGCAACTTTACAGAAAATACGTTTCTCCCATATTTAGTAGTAGCTTACACGACTTATCTATATCATTTTACTTTAGCTTTATTTCAATTACAGAAAACTGTTTTTAGTTGTTTCAGTCTTAGTTAACAACAATGACACATAGTTGGTTGCTTTGGGAATAAATGTTTAACTGTGTGAGCTTATTTTATATATTTATTTCTTTAAATAAAATGTAAAAATTATATAAATTTTTTGTACGAGTTTCTGTCTTGTGCTGAATGCTAAAAAGATGATGCTTTAAAGACCAAACGGTTGACTGTACCCATTCACTTCCATAGTATTTCTTCCTGTAGCATAGAAGTCAATGGGTGCCGTCAACTGTTCACTCTCAAAAAACATCTTCTTTAGTGTTCAGCAGAAAAAAAAACACTTTCAGGCTGAGGAAGAGTAAACGATAGCAGGATATGATTGTTTGATTCCTCTCACACAGACAATATACAGTTGTGTTCCAAATTATTCAACCCCCTTGACTTGAAAGACAATTTGCAGTGGAGGATAACATTTTATGAAATCAATTTAACAAAATCACCATGTGGGTGTTTTGAAACTGCTGGGTGTTTCTGAATCATGCAATCTAAATGATCCCCCTTACCCAACCCCACCCCTAAACCTAACGTCACTATTACATCAACTAATCAGGTATCATGGTGTAAAAACACCTTGATCTCATAACTCCCATTACTTTTTTTTTTTTTTTTGAGATAACAAAAAAGGGGAAAACAGAGACATGTGAATCTGTAAAGCAATAAGATGCATACTGTATAACATATCAATCATGTTTCTAATACATTAAGTATCCTGTTCAGCAATTTAAATGTCTTTAGAGCTTTTCGATTATTCTGTAATGAAGTTAGAGAGTCGTAAAAAAATCTTCAGAAATCTACCATTTGGTACAGTACGATATACATTTTGCTTTATGTATGATATTTTCCTAACAGAGTAAGAAGTTTAATAATAGTATCCATTTCCAACAAAAAAAAAAAGTGAAGTGACATTCAGCCAAGTATGGTGACCCATACTCAGAATTTGTGCTCTGCATTTAACCCACCCGAAGTGCACACACACAGAGCAGTGAACACACACACCCGGAGCAGTGGGCAGCCATTTATGCTGCGGCGCCCGGGGAGCAGTTGGGGGTTCAATGCCTTGCTCAAGGGCACCTAAGTCGTGGTATTGAAGGTGGAGAGAGAATTGTACATGCACTCCCACCCACAATTCCTGCCGGCCCGGGACTTGAACTCAGAACCTTTCTTATAAAACTTATAAAATAACTCAAAAAGAAACCAAGAAACTTGGGACCAAAATAATTTAGTATAATTACAACTGAAAAATAAGTGTACAATTGTTTCATTTTCTTCTTTACAGAAACTACATAATGGCAAAAACCCTTCTTTAAACTTACTAATAAAATCATTACATGGATAGTATCTGTTTATTATTTTAAAGTGAGTTTCTTTAACTTTATTAGGAATTACATATTTATTTATATCTGACCACAAATTCTTAAAACCACCCATTACTTTCCTGCAGAGACCTATACTTGGTCGACTTCTGGCGACAGCGGAAGTTCGTCACTACGTTTGTGCACGGCCACGGAGCCTATTAACATAAAGCAAACAACAATACATGTATTATTTTGAGTTAAGCATAACACTTTAATAAAAACAACTCATTAATTTGGAAAGTTACTATCACATGTATGCAATAATATACCAGTTACTTAGAACATCAATTCAAAGTTAAATAACCTACAAACCATTATAAAATAATTTGAATTCTGCTTGTACAACAGATTTGTTCAACTGCTCGTATTTCCTACATTGTTGTGGATTTTATTGATAACTTTAAATGTCTTTGTTAATTTTGTGTGACTTAAGCCAGAAAGAGAGCAGTATAAAAGGGTGATGGCAAAAGTATAAAACACCGCTTCACTAACCTGCTCGACTGTTAGCATAACTGCTACCATGTGCTACATTAAATGTATAACGTTACATCAAACAATACAAATAAAACATACTATATTTGATTAATGTACATCTAACAACACAAATAAAACATACTATATTTGATTAATGTCTATATAGTTACCGATAAGCTTTTAATATAAGTTATTGTTTTAGTTAAGACACTCACCTGGGACTGGACCATCTGGACATTTACTGCTCTGCACCACAAACAGCCCGTTATGACGCGTGATTTAACGTCTCCGCAACTTTTCCACGCAAACCTGGAAGGCACAGCCCACGGTGCGAGATCGACCGTACTCCGGTTGGACACGGACCTCATCCTCCGTGAAGGGCTTAGCACACACTAAAGTACCTTTCCTCAGAGTAATTGTCGTCTCCTCCTCTCACCATATAGCCCAATTCAACGCTTATTTTTATTTTCGTAGGTGGGAAAACTATGAAATGATAAATACGTTTTTTTTTTTTTTTTAATTAGAACACAATGGCACACTATACACATCTGAATACTTTTGGTCTCCGCTATTTTTCGGCAAGCGAATGAACGCTGTAGCGCTTTCACTGGAAAATAACTTGAGATCTGGGATTTGGAGCGAGTTCGCAAAACATTTGATTCATATCGCGACTCCGAAGATCGTTTCGCGAATCTTATGATCGGGCCATCGGAGTTCGCAAAACATTTGATTCAGATCCGGACTCCGAAGCGCGTTTCGCGAATAATTTGATCGGGGCTTTGGAGCGAGTCGGCAAAACATTTGATTCAGATCGGGACTCCTAAGCGCATTTAGCGAATCATTTGATCGGGGCTTCGGAGCGAGTCGGCAAAACATTTGATTCAGATCGGGACTCCGAAGCGCATTTCGCGAATAATTTGATCGGTGCTTCGGAGCGAGTCGGCAAAACATTTGATTCAGATCGGGACTCCGAAGCGCATTTCGCGAATCATTTGATCGGGGCTTCGGAGCGAGTCGGCAAAACATTTGATTCAGATCGGGACTCCGAAGCGCATTTCGCGAATAATTTGATCGGTGCTTCGGAGCGAGTCGGCAAAACATTTGATTCAGATCGGGACTCCGAAGCGCATTTCGCGAATCATTTGAGATCTGGTCTTTCGAGCGGATTTGCAAAACATTTGATTCTATCATGTACTTGTCCAGATCAACTTTTAATGAAGAGAAAAGAGTTTTAGAGACAGATTTTTGTCAATAGCCTGTTAGTAATCCCACAGTCCATAGCATCAGTAACTGTATAATTTAGTAAGGGAAAATTAAAACAAAATAGGATGAGTTTCAATTTTTATTTTATTTTTGTAGAAATGGTCATCTTAACCTCTGTGCAGTGTTCAGGTTATTTCAGGACCCCAAATTAAATTCTAATACTAATACTGCATCATACAGGTGTTTATTTGAGTTGAATATTTCGATAATCATGTATGAAACGAAGCCATAATTTGATAAGTTTACATTTACATTTATTCATTCAGCAGACGCTTTTATCCAAAGCGACTTACAAATGAGGATAAAAAACAACACAACGAAAAACAACAAAAAGGGCAACCAAAAGTTTATGAGTATAAACAAGATGCATGCAATATGAAGGCAGATATTGTCTGATATGTTAAGAAATAATATAAAACAAAAAGTCCAGATGATTCAAGCTGTTCGTGACTGTGAGTGTAACAGCAGCAGCAGAGATTATTAACCGTAAATGAAAACATTTAAAACTCTGATTCCTCAATTAGAAAATAAATAAATAAAAATGTAGCAAAACATTACATTCAGATGATATGTAGAACTCTCTGTGATTATCAGTGTCAGACAGGCGTACTACTCTGGCTGTGACATCATCATCCTGGGGAGGGACTTTGAGAGGATTCAGATCATCCCAGGAGCCAAACACGGGAACATCTAGGTGGACACACACACACACACACACACACACACGGTTCTGGTGTCCAAACAACATCAAGGTCTTTATAAACTGTTACAGCACTTTCTCAGAGTGACAAATAGCATAGCTTTTAGCCTCATGGTTGCAGTTTGAGGTTTAGGAATTAGTTTTATTAATTTTTTTTTAGCCTTTATGTTATGTCAGTTTTAATAATTTTAACATTTCAACTTTTTTGGTAAAAAGTTACTACTTTATAAATTAAATGAAAACAGTACTAAAATTTGTGCTTTTTACTTTACAAATAATTGCAAAGCAACTTTACAGAAAATACGTTTCTCCCATATTTAGTAGTAGCTTACACGACTTATCTATATCATTTTACTTTAGCTTTATTTCAATTACAGAAAACTGTTTTTAGTTGTTTCAGTCTTAGTTAACAACAATGACACATAGTTGGTTGCTTTGGGAATAAATGTTTAACTGTGTGAGCTTATTTTATATATTTATTTCTTTAAATAAAATGTAAAAATTATATATATTTTTTGTACGAGTTTCTGTCTTCTGCTGAATGCTAAAAAGATGATGCTTTAAAGACCAAATGGTTGACGGTACCCATTCACTTCCATAGTATTTCTTCCTGTAGCATAGAAGTCAATGGGTGCCGTCAACTGTTCACTCTCAAAAAACATCTTCTTTAGTGTTCAGCAGAAAAAAAAAACACTTTCAGGCTGAGGAAGAGTAAACGATAGCAGGATATGATTGTTTGATTCCTCTCACACAGACAATATACAGTTGTGTTCCAAATTATTCAACCCCCTTGACTTGCAAGACAATTTGCAGTGGAGGATAACATTTTATGAAATCAATTTAACAAAATCACCATGTGGGTGTTTTGAAACTGCTGGGTGTTTCTGAATCATGAAATAATGATCCCCCTTACCCAACCCCACTCCTAAACCTAACGTCACTATTACATCAACTAATCAGGTATCATGGTGTAAAAACACCTTGATCTCATAACTCCCATTACTTTTTTTTTTTTTTTGAGATAACAAAAAAGGGGAAAACAGAGACATGTGAATCTGTAAAGCAATAAGATGCATACTGTATAACATATCAATCATGTTTCTAATACATTAAGTATCCTTTTCAGCAGTTTAAATGTCTTTAGAGCTTTTCGATTATTCTGTATTGAAGTTAGAGAGTCGTAAAAAAATCTTCAGAAATCTACCATTTGGTACAGTACGATATACATTTTGCTTTATGTATGATATTTTCCTAACAGAGTAAGAAGTTTAATTTCCATTTCCAACAAAAAAAAAAAGTGAAGTGACATTCAGCCAAGTATGGTGACCCATACTCAGAATTTGTGCTCTGCATTTAACCCACCCGAAGTGCACACACACAGAGCAGTGAACACACACACCCGGAGCAGTGGGCAGCCATTTATGCTGCGGCGCCCGGGGAGCAGTTGGGGGTTCAATGCCTTGCTCAAGGGCACCTAAGTCGTGGTATTGAAGGTGGAGAGAGAATTGTACATGCACTCCCACCCACGATTCCTGCCGGCCCGGGACTCGAACTCAGAACCTTTCGATTGGGAGTCGGACTCTCTAACCATTAGGCCACGACTTCCCCTGGATTAAACCAGTATCACAATCCATAAACAAGACCATTACATCGGTTATTGTGACAAACTTATAAAATAACTCAAAAAGAAACCAAGAAACTTGGGACCAAAATAATTTAGTATAATTACAACTGAAAAATAAGTGTACAATTGTTTCATTTTCTTCTTTACAGAAACTACATAATGGCAAAAACCCTTCTTTAATCTTACTAATAAAATCATTACATGGATAGTATCTGTTTATTATTTTAAAGTGAGTTTCTTTAACTTTATTAGGAATTACATATTTATTTATATCTGACCACAAATTCTTAAAACCACCCATTACTTTCCTGCAGAGACCTATACTTGGTCGACTTCTGGCGACAGCGGAAGTTCGTCACTACGTTTGTGCACGGCCACGGAGCCTATTAACATAAAGCAAACAACAATACATGTATTATTTTGAGTTAAGCATAACACTTTAATAAAAACAACTCATTAATTTGGAAAGTTACTATCACATGTATGCAATAATATACCAGTTACTTAGAACATCAATTCAAAGTTAAATAACCTACAAACCATTATAAAATAATTTGAATTCTGCTTGTACAACAGATTTGTTCAACTGCTCGTATTTCCTACATTGTTGTGGATTTTATTGATAACTTTAAATGTCTTTGTTAATTTTGTGTGACTTAAGCCAGAAAGAGAGCAGTATAAAAGGGTGATGGCAAAAGTATAAAAACACCGCTTCACTAACCTGCTCGACTGTTAGCATAACTGCTACCATGTGCTACATTAAATGTGTAACGTTACATCTAACGATACAAATAAAACATAGTATATTTGATTAATGTACATCTAACAACACAAATAAAACATACTATATTTGATTAATGTCTATATAGTTACCGATAAGCTTTTAATATAAGTTATTGTTTTAGTTAAGACACTCACCTGGGACTGGACCATCTGGACATTTACTGCTCTGCACCACAAACAGCCCGTTATGACGCGTGATTTAACGTCTCCGCAACTTTTCCACGCAAACCTGGAAGGCACAGCCCACGGTGCGAGATCGACCGTACTCCGGTTGGACACGGACCTCATCCTCCGTGAAGGGCTTAGCACACACTAAAGTACCTTTCCTCAGAGTAATTGTCGTCTCCTCCTCTCACCATATAGCCCAATTCAACGCTTATTTTTATTTTCGTAGGTGGGAAAATGAAATGATAAATACGTTTTTTTTTTTTTAAATTAGAACACAATGGCACACTATACACATCTGAATACTTTTGGTCTCCGCTATTTTTCGGCAAGCGAATGAACGCTGTAGCGCTTTCACTGGAAAATAACTTGAGATCTGGGATTTGGAGCGAGTTCGCAAAACATTTGATTCATATCGCGACTCCGAAGATCGTTTCGCGAATCTTATGATCGGGCCATCGGAGTTCGCAAAACATTTGATTCAGATCCGGACTCCGAAGCGCGTTTCGCGAATAATTTGATCGGGGCTTCGGAGCGAGTCGGCAAAACATTTGATTCAGATCGGGACTCCTAAGCGCATTTAGCGAATCATTTGATCGGGGCTTCGGAGCGAGTCGGCAAAACATTTGATTCAGATCGGGACTCCGAAGCGCATTTCGCGAATCATTTGAGATCTGGTCTTTCGAGCGGATTTGCAAAACATTTGATTCTATCATGTACTTGTCCAGATCAACTTTTAATAAAGAGAAAAGAGTTTTAGAGACAGATTTTTGTCAATAGCCTGTTAGTAATCCCACAGTCCATAGCATCAGTAACTGTATAATTTAGTAAGGGAAAATTAAAACAAAATAGGATGAGTTTCAATTTTTATTTTATTTTTGTAGAAATGGTCATCTTAACCTCTGTGCAGTGTTCAGGTTATTTCAGGACCCCAAATTAAAGTACCTTTCCTCAGAGTAATTGTCGTCTCCTCCTCTCACCATATAGCCCAATTCAACGCTTATTTTTATTTTCGTAGGTGGGAAAATGAAATGATAAATACGTTTTTTTTTTTTTTAATTAGAACACAATGGCACACTATACACATCTGAATACTTTTGGTCTCCGCTATTTTTCGGCAAGCGAATGAACGCTGTAGCGCTTTCACTGGAAAATAACTTGAGATCTGGGATTTGGAGCGAGTTCGCAAAACATTTGATTCATATCGCGACTCCGAAGATCGTTTCGCGAATCTTATGATCGGGCCATCGGAGTTCGCAAAACATTTGATTCAGATCCGGACTCCGAAGCGCGTTTCGCGAATAATTTGATCGGGGCTTCGGAGCGAGTCGGCAAAACATTTGATTCAGATCGGGACTCCTAAGCGCATTTAGCGAATCATTTGATCGGGGCTTCGGAGCGAGTCGGCAAAACATTTGATTCAGATCGGGACTCCGAAGCGCATTTCGCGAATCATTTGAGATCTGGTCTTTCGAGCGGATTTGCAAAACATTTGATTCTATCATGTACTTGTCCAGATCAACTTTTAATAAAGAGAAAAGAGTTTTAGAGACAGATTTTTGTCAATAGCCTGTTAGTAATCCCACAGTCCATAGCATCAGTAACTGTATAATTTAGTAAGGGAAAATTAAAACAAAATAGGATGAGTTTCAATTTTTATTTTATTTTTGTAGAAATGGTCATCTTAACCTCTGTGCAGTGTTCAGGTTATTTCAGGACCCCAAATTAAATTCTAATACTAATACTGCATCATACAGGTGTTTATTTGAGTTGAATATTTCGATAATCATGTAAGGAAACGAAGCCATAATTTGATAAGTTTACATTTACATTTATTCATTCAGCAGACGCTTTTATCCAAAGCGACTTACAAATGAGGATAAAAAACAACACAACGAAAAACAACAAAAAGGGCAACCAAAAGTTTATGAGTATAAACAAGATGCATGCAATATGAAGGCAGATATTGTCTGATATGTTAAGAAATAATATAAAACAAAAAGTCCAGATGATTCAAGCTGTTCGTGACTGTGAGTGTAACAGCAGCAGCAGAGATTATTAACCGTAAATGAAAACATTTAAAACTCTGATTCCTCAATTAGAAAATAAATAAATAAAAATGTAGCAAAACATTACATTCAGATGATATGTAGAACTCTCTGTGATTATCAGTGTCAGACAGGCGTACTACTCTGGCTGTGACATCATCATCCTGGGGAGGGACTTTGAGAGGATTCAGATCATCCCAGGAGCCAAACACGGGAACATCTAGGTGGACACACACACACACACACACACACACACACACACACACGGTTCTGGTGTCCAAACAACATCAAGGTCTTTATAAACTGTTACAGCACTTTCTCAGAGTGACAAATAGCATAGCTTTTAGCCTCATGGTTGCAGTTTGAGGTTTAGGAATTAGTTTTATTAATTTTTTTTTAGCCTTTATGTTATGTCAGTTTTAATAATTTTAGCATTTCAACTTTTTTTGTAAAAAGTTACTACTTTATAAATTAAATGAAAACAGTACTAAAATTTGTGCTTTTTACTTTACAAATCATTGCAAAGCAACTTTACAGAAAATACGTTTCTCCCATATTTAGTAGTAGCTTACACGACTTATCTATATCATTTTACTTTAGCTTTATTTCAATTACAGAAAACTGTTTTTAGTTGTTTCAGTCTTAGTTAACAACAATGACACATAGTTGGTTGCTTTGGGAATAAATGTTTAACTGTGTGAGCTTATTTTATATATTTATTTCTTTAAATAAAATGTAAAAATTATATAAATTTTTTGTACGAGTTTCTGTCTTGTGCTGAATGCTAAAAAGATGATGCTTTAAAGACCAAACGGTTGACGGTACCCATTCACTTCCATAGTATTTCTTCCTGTAGCATAGAAGTCAATGGGTGCCGTCAACTGTTCACTCTCAAAAAACATCTTCTTTAGTGTTCAGCAGAAAAAAAAACACTTTCAGGCTGAGGAAGAGTAAACGATAGCAGGATATGATTGTTTGATTCCTCTCACACAGACAATATACAGTTGTGTTCCAAATTATTCAACCCCCTTGACTTGAAAGACAATTTGCAGTGGAGGATAACATTTTATGAAATCAATTTAACAAAATCACCATGTGGGTGTTTTGAAACTGCTGGGTGTTTCTGAATCATGCAATCTAAATGATCCCCCTTACCCAACCCCACCCCTAAACCTAACGTCACTATTACATCAACTAATCAGGTATCATGGTGTAAAAACACCTTGATCTCATAACTCCCATTACTTTTTTTTTTTTTTTTGAGATAACAAAAAAGGGGAAAACAGAGACATGTGAATCTGTAAAGCAATAAGATGCATACTGTATAACATATCAATCATGTTTCTAATACATTAAGTATCCTTTTCAGCAGTTTAAATGTCTTTAGAGCTTTTCGATTATTCTGTATTGAAGTTAGAGAGTCGTAAAAAAATCTTCAGAAATCTACCATTTGGTACAGTACGATATACATTTTGCTTTATGTATGATATTTTCCTAACAGAGTCAGAAGTTTAATTTCCATTTCCAACAAAAAAAAAAAAGTGAAGTGACATTCAGCCAAGTATGGTGACCCATACTCAGAATTTGTGCTCTGCATTTAACCCACCCGAAGTGCACACACACAGAGCAGTGAACACACACACCCGGAGCAGTGGGCAGCCATTTATGCTGCGGCGCCCGGGGAGCAGTTGGGGGTTCAATGCCTTGCTCAAGGGCACCTAAGTCGTGGTATTGAAGGTGGAGAGAGAATTGTACATGCACTCCCACCCACAATTCCTGCCGGCCCGGGACTCGAACTCAGAACCTTTCTTATAAAACTTATAAAATAACTCAAAAAGAAACCAAGAAACTTGGGACCAAAATAATTTAGTATAATTACAACTGAAAAATAAGTGTACAATTGTTTCATTTTCTTCTTTACAGAAACTACATAATGGCAAAAACCCTTCTTTAATCTTACTAATAAAATAATTACATGGATAGTATCTGTTTATTATTTTAAAGTGAGTTTCTTTAACTTTATTAGGAATTACATATTTATTTATATCTGACCACAAATTCTTAAAACCACCCATTACTTTCCTGCAGAGACCTATACTTGGTCGACTTCTGGCGACAGCGGAAGTTCGTCACTACGTTTGTGCACGGCCACGGAGCCTATTAACATAAAGCAAACAACAATACATGTATTATTTTGAGTTAAGCATAACACTTTAATAAAAACAACTCATTAATTTGGAAAGTTACTATCACATGTATGCAATAATATACCAGTTACTTAGAACATCAATTCAAAGTTAAATAACCTACAAACCATTATAAAATAATTTGAATTCTGCTTGTACAACAGATTTGTTCAACTGCTCGTATTTCCTACATTGTTGTGGATTTTATTGATAACTTTAAATGTCTTTGTTAATTTTGTGTGACTTAAGCCAGAAAGAGAGCAGTATAAAAGGGTGATGGCAAAAGTATAAAAACACCGCTTCACTAACCTGCTCGACTGTTAGCATAACTGCTACCATGTGCTACATTAAATGTATAACGTTACATCTAACAATACAAATAAAACATACTATATTTGATTAATGTACATCTAACAACACAAATAAAACATACTATATTTGATTAATGTCTATATAGTTACCGATAAGCTTTTAATATAAGTTATTGTTTTAGTTAAGACACTCACCTGGGACTGGACCATCTGGACATTTACTGCTCTGCACCACAAACAGCCCTTTATGACGCGTGATTTAACGTCTCCGCAACTTTTCCACGCAAACCTGGAAGGCACAGCCCACGGTGCGAGATCGACCGTACTCCGGTTGGACACGGACCTCATCCTCCGTGAAGGGCTTAGCACACACTAAAGTACCTTTCCTCAGAGTAATTGTCGTCTCCTCCTCTCACCATATAGCCCAATTCAACGCTTATTTTTATTTTCGTAGGTGGGAAAACTATGAAATGATAAATACGTTTTTTTTTTTTTTTTAATTAGAACACAATGGCACACTATACACATCTGAATACTTTTGGTCTCCGCTATTTTTCGGCAAGCGAATGAACGCTGTAGCGCTTTCACTGGAAAATAACTTGAGATCTGGGATTTGGAGCGAGTTCGCAAAACATTTGATTCATATCGCGACTCCGAAGATCGTTTCGCGAATCTTATGATCGGGCCATCGGAGTTCGCAAAACATTTGATTCAGATCCGGACTCCGAAGCGCGTTTCGCGAATAATTTGATCGGGGCTTTGGAGCGAGTCGGCAAAACATTTGATTCAGATCGGGACTCCTAAGCGCATTTAGCGAATCATTTGATCGGGGCTTCGGAGCGAGTCGGCAAAACATTTGATTCAGATCGGGACTCCGAAGCGCATTTCGCGAATAATTTGATCGGTGCTTCGGAGCGAGTCGGCAAAACATTTGATTCAGATCGGGACTCCGAAGCGCATTTCGCGAATCATTTGATCGGGGCTTCGGAGCGAGTCGGCAAAACATTTGATTCAGATCGGGACTCCGAAGCGCATTTCGCGAATCATTTGAGATCTCGTCTTTCGAGCGGATTTGCAAAACATTTGATTCTATCATGTACTTGTCCAGATCAACTTTTAATAAAGAGAAAAGAGTTTTAGAGACAGATTTTTGTCAATAGCCTGTTAGTAATCCCACAGTCCATAGCATCAGTAACTGTATAATTTAGTAAGGGAAAATTAAAACAAAATAGGATGAGTTTCAATTTTTATTTTATTTTTGTAGAAATGGTCATCTTAACCTCTGTGCAGTGTTCAGGTTATTTCAGGACCCCAAATTAAATTCTAATACTAATACTGCATCATACAGGTGTTTATTTGAGTTGAATATTTCGATAATCATGTATGAAACGAAGCCATAATTTGATAAGTTTACATTTACATTTATTCATTCAGCAGACGCTTTTATCCAAAGCGACTTACAAATGAGGATAAAAAACAACACAACGAAAAACAACAAAAAGGGCAACCAAAAGTTTATGAGTATAAACAAGATGCATGCAATATGAAGGCAGATATTGTCTGATATGTTAAGAAATAATATAAAACAAAAAGTCCAGATGATTCAAGCTGTTCGTGACTGTGAGTGTAACAGCAGCAGCAGAGATTATTAACCGTAAATGAAAACATTTAAAACTCTGATTCCTCAATTAGAAAATAAATAAATAAAAATGTAGCAAAACATTACATTCAGATGATATGTAGAACTCTCTGTGATTATCAGTGTCAGACAGGCGTACTACTCTGGCTGTGACATCATCATCCTGGGGAGGGACTTTGAGAGGATTCAGATCATCCCAGGAGCCAAACACGGGAACATCTAGGTGGACACACACACACACACACACACACACGGTTCTGGTGTCCAAACAACATCAAGGTCTTTATAAACTGTTACAGCACTTTCTCAGAGTGACAAATAGCATAGCTTTTAGCCTCATGGTTGCAGTTTGAGGTTTAGGAATTAGTTTTATTAATTTTTTTTTAGCCTTTATGTTATGTCAGTTTTAATAATTTTAACATTTCAACTTTTTTGGTAAAAAGTTACTACTTTATAAATTAAATGAAAACAGTACTAAAATTTGTGCTTTTTACTTTACAAATCATTGCAAAGCAACTTTACAGAAAATACGTTTCTCCCATATTTAGTAGTAGCTTACACGACTTATCTATATCATTTTACTTTAGCTTTATTTCAATTACAGAAAACTGTTTTTAGTTGTTTCAGTCTTAGTTAACAACAATGACACATAGTTGGTTGCTTTGGGAATAAATGTTTAACTGTGTGAGCTTATTTTATATATTTATTTCTTTAAATAAAATGTAAAAATTATATATATTTTTTGTACGAGTTTCTGTCTTCTGCTGAATGCTAAAAAGATGATGCTTTAAAGACCAAATGGTTGACGGTACCCATTCACTTCCATAGTATTTCTTCCTGTAGCATAGAAGTCAATGGGTGCCGTCAACTGTTCACTCTCAAAAAACATCTTCTTTAGTGTTCAGCAGAAAAAAAAACACTTTCAGGCTGAGGAAGAGTAAACGATAGCAGGATATGATTGTTTGATTCCTCTCACACAGACAATATACAGTTGTGTTCCAAATTATTCAACCCCCTTGACTTGCAAGACAATTTGCAGTGGAGGATAACATTTTATGAAATCAATTTAACAAAATCACCATGTGGGTGTTTTGAAACTGCTGGGTGTTTCTGAATCATGCAATCTAAATGATCCCCCTTACCCAACCCCACCCCTAAACCTAACGTCACTATTACATCAACTAATCAGGTATCATGGTGTAAAAACACCTTGATCTCATAACTCCCATTACTTTTTTTTTTTTTTTTGAGATAACAAAAAAGGGGAAAACAGAGACATGTGAATCTGTAAAGCAATAAGATGCATACTGTATAACATATCAATCATGTTTCTAATACATTAAGTATCCTTTTCAGCAGTTTAAATGTCTTTAGAGCTTTTCGATTATTCTGTATTGAAGTTAGAGAGTCGTAAAAAAATCTTCAGAAATCTACCATTTGGTACAGTACGATATACATTTTGCTTTATGTATGATATTTTCCTAACAGAGTAAGAAGTTTAATTTCCATTTCCAACAAAAAAAAAAAGTGAAGTGACATTCAGCCAAGTATGGTGACCCATACTCAGAATTTGTGCTCTGCATTTAACCCACCCGAAGTGCACACACACAGAGCAGTGAACACACACACCCGGAGCAGTGGGCAGCCATTTATGCTGCGGCGCCCGGGGAGCAGTTGGGGGTTCAATGCCTTGCTCAAGGGCACCTAAGTCGTGGTATTGAAGGTGGAGAGAGAATTGTACATGCACTCCCACCCACGATTCCTGCCGGCCCGGGACTCGAACTCAGAACCTTTCGATTGGGAGTCGGACTCTCTAACCATTAGGCCACGACTTCCCCTGGATTAAACCAGTATCACAATCCATAAACAAGACCATTACATCGGTTATTGTGACAAACTTATAAAATAACTCAAAAAGAAACCAAGAAACTTGGGACCAAAATAATTTAGTATAATTACAACTGAAAAATAAGTGTACAATTGTTTCATTTTCTTCTTTACAGAAACTACATAATGGCAAAAACCCTTCTTTAATCTTACTAATAAAATCATTACATGGATAGTATCTGTTTATTATTTTAAAGTGAGTTTCTTTAACTTTATTAGGAATTACATATTTATTTATATCTGACCACAAATTCTTAAAACCACCCATTACTTTCCTGCAGAGACCTATACTTGGTCGACTTCTGGCGACAGCGGAAGTTCGTCACTACGTTTGTGCACGGCCACGGAGCCTATTAACATAAAGCAAACAACAATACATGTATTATTTTGAGTTAAGCATAACACTTTAATAAAAACAACTCATTAATTTGGAAAGTTACTATCACATGTATGCAATAATATACCAGTTACTTAGAACATCAATTCAAAGTTAAATAACCTACAAACCATTATAAAATAATTTGAATTCTGCTTGTACAACAGATTTGTTCAACTGCTCGTATTTCCTACATTGTTGTGGATTTTATTGATAACTTTAAATGTCTTTGTTAATTTTGTGTGACTTAAGCCAGAAAGAGAGCAGTATAAAAGGGTGATGGCAAAAGTATAAAAACACCGCTTCACTAACCTGCTCGACTGTTAGCATAACTGCTACCATGTGCTACATTAAATGTATAACGTTACATCTAACAATACAAATAAAACATACTATATTTGATTAATGTACATCTAACAACACAAATAAAACATACTATATTTGATTAATGTCTATATAGTTACCGATAAGCTTTTAATATAAGTTATTGTTTTAGTTAAGACACTCACCTGGGACTGGACCATCTGGACATTTACTGCTCTGCACCACAAACAGCCCGTTATGACGCGTGATTTAACGTCTCCGCAACTTTTCCACGCAAACATGGAAGGCACAGCCCACGGTGCGAGATCGACCGTACTCCGGTTGGACACGGACCTCATCCTCCGTGAAGGGCTTAGCACACACTAAAGTACCTTTCCTCAGAGTAATTGTCGTCTCCTCCTCTCACCATATAGCCCAATTCAACGCTTATTTTTATTTTCGTAGGTGGGAAAACTATGAAATGATAAATACGTTTTTTTTTTTTTTTTAATTAGAACACAATGGCACACTATACACATCTGAATACTTTTGGTCTCCGCTATTTTTCGGCAAGCGAATGAACGCTGTAGCGCTTTCACTGGAAAATAACTTGAGATCTGGGATTTGGAGCGAGTTCGCAAAACATTTGATTCAGATCCGGACTCCGAAGCGCGTTTCGCGAATAATTTGATCGGGGCTTCGGAGCGAGTCGGCAAAACATTTGATTCAGATCGGGACTCCTAAGCGCATTTAGCGAATCATTTGATCGGGGCTTCGGAGCGAGTCGGCAAAACATTTGATTCAGATCGGGACTCCGAAGCGCATTTCGCGAATCATTTGATCGGGGCTTCGGAGCGAGTCGGCAAAACATTTGATTCAGATCGGGACTCCTAAGCGCATTTAGCGAATTATTTGATCGGGGCTTCGGAGCGAGTCGGCAAAACATTTGATTCAGATCGGGACTCCGAAGCGCATTTCGCGAATAATTTGATCGGTGCTTCGGAGCGAGTCGGCAAAACACCTGATTCAGATCGGGACTCCGAAGCGCATTTCGCGAATCATTTGATCGGGGCTTCGGAGCGAGTCGGCAAAACATTTGATTCAGATCGGGACTCCGAAGCGCATTTCGCGAATCATTTGAGATCTGGTCTTTCGAGCGGATTTGCAAAACATTTGATTCTATCATGTACTTGTCCAGATCAACTTTTAATAAAGAGAAAAGAGTTTTAGAGACAGATTTTTGTCAATAGCCTGTTAGTAATCCCACAGTCCATAGCATCAGTAACTGTATAATTTAGTAAGGGAAAATTAAAACAAAATAGGATGAGTTTCAATTTTTATTTTATTTTTGTAGAAATGGTCATCTTAACCTCTGTGCAGTGTTCAGGTTATTTCAGGACCCCAAATTAAATTCTAATACTAATACTGCATCATACAGGTGTTTATTTGAGTTGAATATTTCGATAATCATGTAAGGAAACGAAGCCATAATTTGATAAGTTTACATTTACATTTATTCATTCAGCAGACGCTTTTATCCAAAGCGACTTACAAATGAGGATAAAAAACAACACAACGAAAAACAACAAAAAGGGCAACCAAAAGTTTATGAGTATAAACAAGATGCATGCAATATGAAGGCAGATATTGTCTGATATGTTAAGAAATAATATAAAACAAAAAGTCCAGATGATTCAAGCTGTTCGTGACTGTGAGTGTAACAGCAGCAGCAGAGATTATTAACCGTAAATGAAAACATTTAAAACTCTGATTCCTCAATTAGAAAATAAATAAATAAAAATGTAGCAAAACATTACATTCAGATGATATGTAGAACTCTCTGTGATTATCAGTGTCAGACAGGCGTACTACTCTGGCTGTGACATCATCATCCTGGGGAGGGACTTTGAGAGGATTCAGATCATCCCAGGAGCCAAACACGGGAACATCTAGGTGGACACACACACACACACACACACACACACACACACACACACACACACACACACACACACACACACACGGTTCTGGTGTCCAAACAACATCAAGGTCTTTATAAACTGTTACAGCACTTTCTCAGAGTGACAAATAGCATAGCTTTTAGCCTCATGGTTGCAGTTTGAGGTTTAGGAATTAGTTTTATTAATTTTTTTTTAGCCTTTATGTTATGTCAGTTTTAATAATTTTAACATTTCAACTTTTTTGGTAAAAAGTTACTACTTTATAAATTAAATGAAAACAGTACTAAAATTTGTGCTTTTTACTTTACAAATCATTGCAAAGCAACTTTACAGAAAATACGTTTCTCCCATATTTAGTAGTAGCTTACACGACTTATCTATATCATTTTACTTTAGCTTTATTTCAATTACAGAAAACTGTTTTTAGTTGTTTCAGTCTTAGTTAACAACAATGACACATAGTTGGTTGCTTTGGGAATAAATGTTTAACTGTGTGAGCTTATTTTATATATTTATTTCTTTAAATAAAATGTAAAAATTATATATATTTTTTGTACGAGTTTCTGTCTTCTGCTGAATGCTAAAAAGATGATGCTTTAAAGACCAAATGGTTGACGGTACCCATTCACTTCCATAGTATTTCTTCCTGTAGCATAGAAGTCAATGGGTGCCGTCAACTGTTCACTCTCAAAAAACATCTTCTTTAGTGTTCAGCAGAAAAAAAAAACACTTTCAGGCTGAGGAAGAGTAAACGATAGCAGGATATGATTGTTTGATTCCTCTCACACAGACAATATACAGTTGTGTTCCAAATTATTCAACCCCCTTGACTTGCAAGACAATTTGCAGTGGAGGATAACATTTTATGAAATCAATTTAACAAAATCACCATGTGGGTGTTTTGAAACTGCTGGGTGTTTCTGAATCATGCAATCTAAATGATCCCCCTTACCCAACCCCACCCCTAAACCTAACGTCACTATTACATCAACTAATCAGGTATCATGGTGTAAAAACACCTTGATCTCATAACTCCCATTACTTTTTTTTTTTTTTTGAGATAACAAAAAAGGGGAAAACAGAGACATGTGAATCTGTAAAGCAATAAGATGCATACTGTATAACATATCAATCATGTTTCTAATACATTAAGTATCCTTTTCAGCAGTTTAAATGTCTTTAGAGCTTTTCGATTATTCTGTATTGAAGTTAGAGAGTCGTAAAAAAATCTTCAGAAATCTACCATTTGGTACAGTACGATATACATTTTGCTTTATGTATGATATTTTCCTAACAGAGTAAGAAGTTTAATTTCCATTTCCAACAAAAAAAAAAAGTGAAGTGACATTCAGCCAAGTATGGTGACCCATACTCAGAATTTGTGCTCTGCATTTAACCCACCCGAAGTGCACACACACAGAGCAGTGAACACACACACCCGGAGCAGTGGGCAGCCATTTATGCTGCGGCGCCCGGGGAGCAGTTGGGGGTTCAATGCCTTGCTCAAGGGCACCTAAGTCGTGGTATTGAAGGTGGAGAGAGAATTGTACATGCACTCCCACCCACGATTCCTGCCGGCCCGGGACTCGAACTCAGAACCTTTCGATTGGGAGTCGGACTCTCTAACCATTAGGCCACGACTTCCCCTGGATTAAACCAGTATCACAATCCATAAACAAGACCATTACATCGGTTATTGTGACAAACTTATAAAATAACTCAAAAAGAAACCAAGAAACTTGGGACCAAAATAATTTAGTATAATTACAACTGAAAAATAAGTGTACAATTGTTTCATTTTCTTCTTTACAGAAACTACATAATGGCAAAAACCCTTCTTTAAACTTACTAATAAAATCATTACATGGATAGTATCTGTTTATTATTTTAAAGTGAGTTTCTTTAACTTTATTAGGAATTACATATTTATTTATATCTGACCACAAATTCTTAAAACCACCCATTACTTTCCTGCAGAGACCTATACTTGGTCGACTTCTGGCGACAGCGGAAGCTCGTCACTACGTTTGTGCACGGCCACGGAGCCTATTAACATAAAGCAAACAACAATACATGTATTATTTTGAGTTAAGCATAACACTTTAAGAAAAACAACTCATTAATTTGGAAAGTTACTATCACATGTATGCAATAATATACCAGTTACTTAGAACATCAATTCAAAGTTAAATAACCTACAAACCATTATAAAATAATTTGAATTCTGCTTGTACAACAGATTTGTTCAACTGCTCGTATTTCCTACATTGTTGTGGATTTTATTGATAACTTTAAATGTCTTTGTTAATTTTGTGTGACTTAAGCCAGAAAGAGAGCAGTATAAAAGGGTGATGGCAAAAGTATAAAACACCGCTTCACTAACCTGCTCGACTGTTAGCATAACTGCTACCATGTGCTACATTAAATGTATAACGTTACATCAAACAATACAAATAAAACATACTATATTTGATTAATGTACATCTAACAACACAAATAAAACATACTATATTTGATTAATGTCTATATAGTTACCGATAAGCTTTTAATATAAGTTATTGTTTTAGTTAAGACACTCACCTGGGACTGGACCATCTGGACATTTACTGCTCTGCACCACAAACAGCCCGTTATGACGCGTGATTTAACGTCTCCGCAACTTTTCCACGCAAACCTGGAAGGCACAGCCCACGGTGCGAGATCGACCGTACTCCGGTTGGACACGGACCTCATCCTCCGTGAAGGGCTTAGCACACACTAAAGTACCTTTCCTCAGAGTAATTGTCGTCTCCTCCTCTCACCATATAGCCCAATTCAACGCTTATTTTTATTTTCGTAAGTGGGAAAACTATGAAATGATAAATACGTTTTTTTTTTTTTTAATTAGAACACAATGGCACACTATACACATCTGAATACTTTTGGTCTCCGCTATTTTTCGGCAAGCGAATGAACGCTGTAGCGCTTTCACTGGAAAATAACTTGAGATCTGGGATTTGGAGCGAGTTCGCAAAACATTTGATTCATATCGCGACTCCGAAGATCGTTTCGCGAATCTTATGATCGGGCCATCGGAGTTCGCAAAACATTTGATTCAGATCCAGACTCCGAAGCGCGTTTCGCGAATAATTTGATCGGGGCTTTGGAGCGAGTCGGCAAAACATTTGATTCAGATCGGGACTCCTAAGCGCATTTAGCGAATCATTTGATCGGGGCTTCGGAGCGAGTCGGCAAAACATTTGATTCAGATCGGGACTCCGAAGCGCATTTCGCGAATAATTTGATCGGTGCTTCGGAGCGAGTCGGCAAAACATTTGATTCAGATCGGGACTCCGAAGCGCATTTCGCGAATCATTTGATCGGGGCTTCGGAGCGAGTCGGCAAAACATTTGATTCAGATCGGGACTCCGAAGCGCATTTCGCGAATCATTTGAGATCTGGTCTTTCGAGCGGATTTGCAAAACATTTGATTCTATCATGTACTTGTCCAGATCAACTTTTAATAAAGAGAAAAGAGTTTTAGAGACAGATTTTTGTCAATAGCCTGTTAGTAATCCCACAGTCCATAGCATCAGTAACTGTATAATTTAGTAAGGGAAAATTAAAACAAAATAGGATGAGTTTCAATTTTTATTTTATTTTTGTAGAAATGGTCATCTTAACCTCTGTGCAGTGTTCAGGTTATTTCAGGACCCCAAATTAAATTCTAATACTAATACTGCATCATACAGGTGTTTATTTGAGTTGAATATTTCGATAATCATGTATGAAACGAAGCCATAATTTGATAAGTTTACATTTACATTTATTCATTCAGCAGACGCTTTTATCCAAAGCGACTTACAAATGAGGATAAAAAACAACACAACGAAAAACAACAAAAAGGGCAACCAAAAGTTTATGAGTATAAACAAGATGCATGCAATATGAAGGCAGATATTGTCTGATATGTTAAGAAATAATATAAAACAAAAAGTCCAGATGATTCAAGCTGTTCGTGACTGTGAGTGTAACAGCAGCAGCAGAGATTATTAACCGTAAATGAAAACATTTAAAACTCTGATTCCTCAATTAGAAAATAAATAAATAAAAATGTAGCAAAACATTACATTCAGATGATATGTAGAACTCTCTGTGATTATCAGTGTCAGACAGGCGTACTACTCTGGCTGTGACATCATCATCCTGGGGAGGGACTTTGAGAGGATTCAGATCATCCCAGGAGCCAAACACGGGAACATCTAGGTGGACACACACACACACACACACACACACACACACACACACACACGGTTCTGGTGTCCAAACAACATCAAGGTCTTTATAAACTGTTACAGCACTTTCTCAGAGTGACAAATAGCATAGCTTTTAGCCTCATGGTTGCAGTTTGAGGTTTAGGAATTAGTTTTATTAATTTTTTTTTAGCCTTTATGTTATGTCAGTTTTAATAATTTTAACATTTCAACTTTTTTGGTAAAAAGTTACTACTTTATAAATTAAATGAAAACAGTACTAAAATTTGTGCTTTTTACTTTACAAATCATTGCAAAGCAACTTTACAGAAAATACGTTTCTCCCATATTTAGTAGTAGCTTACACGACTTATCTATATCACTTTACTTTAGCTTTATTTCAATTACAGAAAACTGTTTTTAGTTGTTTCAGTCTTAGTTAACAACAATGACACATAGTTGGTTGCTTTGGGAATAAATGTTTAACTGTGTGAGCTTATTTTATATATTTATTTCTTTAAATAAAATGTAAAAATTATATATATTTTTTGTACGAGTTTCTGTCTTCTGCTGAATGCTAAAAAGATGATGCTTTAAAGACCAAATGGTTGACGGTACCCATTCACTTCCATAGTATTTCTTCCTGTAGCATAGAAGTCAATGGGTGCCGTCAACTGTTCACTCTCAAAAAACATCTTCTTTAGTGTTCAGCAGAAAAAAAAACACTTTCAGGCTGAGGAAGAGTAAACGATAGCAGGATATGATTGTTTGATTCCTCTCACACAGACAATATACAGTTGTGTTCCAAATTATTCAACCCCCTTGACTTGCAAGACAATTTGCAGTGGAGGATAACATTTTATGAAATCAATTTAACAAAATCACCATGTGGGTGTTTTGAAACTGCTGGGTGTTTCTGAATCATGCAATCTAAATGATCCCCCTTACCCAACCCCACTCCTAAACCTAACGTCACTATTACATCAACTAATCAGGTATCATGGTGTAAAAACACCTTGATCTCATAACTCCCATTACTTTTTTTTTTTTTTTGAGATAACAAAAAAGGGGAAAACAGAGACATGTGAATCTGTAAAGCAATAAGATGCATACTGTATAACATATCAATCATGTTTCTAATACATTAAGTATCCTTTTCAGCAGTTTAAATGTCTTTAGAGCTTTTCGATTATTCTGTATTGAAGTTAGAGAGTCGTAAAAAAATCTTCAGAAATCTACCATTTGGTACAGTACGATATACATTTTGCTTTATGTATGATATTTTCCTAACAGAGTAAGAAGTTTAATTTCCATTTCCAACAAAAAAAAAAAGTGAAGTGACATTCAGCCAAGTATGGTGACCCATACTCAGAATTTGTGCTCTGCATTTAACCCACCCGAAGTGCACACACACAGAGCAGTGAACACACACACCCGGAGCAGTGGGCAGCCATTTATGCTGCGGCGCCCGGGGAGCAGTTGGGGGTTCAATGCCTTGCTCAAGGGCACCTAAGTCGTGGTATTGAAGGTGGAGAGAGAATTGTACATGCACTCCCACCCACGATTCCTGCCGGCCCGGGACTCGAACTCAGAACCTTTCGATTGGGAGTCGGACTCTCTAACCATTAGGCCACGACTTCCCCTGGATTAAACCAGTATCACAATCCATAAACAAGACCATTACATCGGTTATTGTGACAAACTTATAAAATAACTCAAAAAGAAACCAAGAAACTTGGGACCAAAATAATTTAGTATAATTACAACTGAAAAATAAGTGTACAATTGTTTCATTTTCTTCTTTACAGAAACTACATAATGGCAAAAACCCTTCTTTAATCTTACTAATAAAATCATTACATGGATAGTATCTGTTTATTATTTTAAAGTGAGTTTCTTTAACTTTATTAGGAATTACATATTTATTTATATCTGACCACAAATTCTTAAAACCACCCATTACTTTCCTGCAGAGACCTATACTTGGTCGACTTCTGGCGACAGCGGAAGCTCGTCACTACGTTTGTGCACGGCCACGGAGCCTATTAACATAAAGCAAACAACAATACATGTATTATTTTGAGTTAAGCATAACACTTTAATAAAAACAACTCATTAATTTGGAAAGTTACTATCACATGTATGCAATAATATACCAGTTACTTAGAACATCAATTCAAAGTTAAATAACCTACAAACCATTATAAAATAATTTGAATTCTGCTTGTACAACAGATTTGTTCAACTGCTCGTATTTCCTACATTGTTGTGGATTTTATTGATAACTTTAAATGTCTTTGTTAATTTTGTGTGACTTAAGCCAGAAAGAGAGCAGTATAAAAGGGTGATGGCAAAAGTATAAAAACACCGCTTCACTAACCTGCTCGACTGTTAGCATAACTGCTACCATGTGCTACATTAAATGTATAACGTTACATCTAACAATACAAATAAAACATACTATATTTGATTAATGTACATCTAACAACACAAATAAAACATACTATATTTGATTAATGTCTATATAGTTACCGATAAGCTTTTAATATAAGTTATTGTTTTAGTTAAGACACTTCCTGGGACTGGACCATCTGGACATTTACTGCTCTGCACCACAAACAGCCCGTTATGACGCGTGATTTAACGTCTCCGCAACTTTTCCACGCAAACCTGGAAGGCACAGCCCACGGTGCGAGATCGACCGTACTCCGGTTGGACACGGACCTCATCCTCCGTGAAGGGCTTAGCACACACTAAAGTACCTTTCCTCAGAGTAATTGTCGTCTCCTCCTCTCACCATATAGCCCAATTCAACGCTTATTTTTATTTTCGTAGTTTGGAAAACTATGAAATGATAAATACGTTTTTTTTTTTTTTTTTAATTAGAACACAATGGCACACTATACACATCTGAATACTTTTGGTCTCCGCTATTTTTCGGCAAGCGAATGAACGCTGTAGCGCTTTCACTGGAAAATAACTTGAGATCTGGGATTTGGAGCGAGTTCGCAAAACATTTGATTCAGATCCGGACTCCGAAGCGCGTTTCGCGAATAATTTGATCGGGGCTTCGGAGCGAGTCGGCAAAACATTTGATTCAGATCGGGACTCCTAAGCGCATTTAGCGAATCATTTGATCGGGGCTTCGGAGCGAGTCGGCAAAACATTTGATTCAGATCGGGACTCCGAAGCGCATTTCGCGAATCATTTGATCGGGGCTTCGGAGCGAGTCGGCAAAACATTTGATTCAGATCGGGACTCCTAAGCGCATTTAGCGAATCATTTGATCGGGGCTTCGGAGCGAGTCGGCAAAACATTTGATTCAGATCGGGACTCCGAAGCGCATTGCGCGAATAATTTGATCGGTGCTTCGGAGCGAGTCGGCAAAACACCTGATTCAGATCGGGACTCCGAAGCGCATTTCGCGAATCATTTGATCGGGGCTTCGGAGCGAGTCGGCAAAACACCTGATTCAGATCGGGACTCCGAAGCGCATTTCGCGAATCATTTGAGATCTGGTCTTTCGAGCGGATTTGCAAAACATTTGATTCTATCATGTACTTGTCCAGATCAACTTTTAATAAAGAGAAAAGAGTTTTAGAGACAGATTTTTGTCAATAGCCTGTTAGTAATCCCACAGTCCATAGCATCAGTAACTGTATAATTTAGTAAGGGAAAATTAAAACAAAATAGGATGAGTTTCAATTTTTATTTTATTTTTGTAGAAATGGTCATCTTAACCTCTGTGCAGTGTTCAGGTTATTTCAGGACCCCAAATTAAATTCTAATACTAATACTGCATCATACAGGTGTTTATTTGAGTTGAATATTTCGATAATCATGTAAGGAAACGAAGCCATAATTTGATAAGTTTACATTTACATTTATTCATTCAGCAGACGCTTTTATCCAAAGCGACTTACAAATGAGGATAAAAAACAACACAACGAAAAACAACAAAAAGGGCAACCAAAAGTTTATGAGTATAAACAAGATGCATGCAATATGAAGGCAGATATTGTCTGATATGTTAAGAAATAATATAAAACAAAAAGTCCAGATGATTCAAGCTGTTCGTGACTGTGAGTGTAACAGCAGCAGCAGAGATTATTAACCGTAAATGAAAACATTTAAAACTCTGATTCCTCAATTAGAAAATAAATAAATAAAAATGTAGCAAAACATTACATTCAGATGATATGTAGAACTCTCTGTGATTATCAGTGTCAGACAGGCGTACTACTCTGGCTGTGACATCATCATCCTGGGGAGGGACTTTGAGAGGATTCAGATCATCCCAGGAGCCAAACACGGGAACATCTAGGTGGACACACACACACACACACACACACACAAACACACACACACACACGGCTCTGGTGTCCAAACAACATCAAGGTCTTTATAAACTGTTACAGCACTTTCTCAGAGTGACAAATAGCATAGCTTTTAGCCTCATGGTTGCAGTTTGAGGTTTAGGAATTAGTTTTATTAATTTTTTTTTAGCCTTTATGTTATGTCAGTTTTAATAATTTTAGCATTTCAACTTTTTTTGTAAAAAGTTACTACTTTATAAATTAAATGAAAACAGTACTAAAATTTGTGCTTTTTACTTTACAAATCATTGCAAAGCAACTTTACAGAAAATACGTTTCGCCCATATTTAGTAGTAGCTTACACGACTTATCTATATCATTTTACTTTAGCTTTATTTCAATTACAGAAAACTGTTTTTAGTTGTTTCAGTCTTAGTTAACAACAATGACACATAGTTGGTTGCTTTGGGAATAAATGTTTAACTGTGTGAGCTTATTTTATATATTTATTTCTTTAAATAAAATGTAAAAATTATATATATTTTTTGTACGAGTTTCTGTCTTCTGCTGAATGCTAAAAAGATGATGCTTTAAAGACCAAATGGTTGACGGTACCCATTCACTTCCATAGTATTTCTTCCTGTAGCATAGAAGTCAATGGGTGCCGTCAACTGTTCACTCTCAAAAAACATCTTCTTTAGTGTTCAGCAGAAAAAAAAACACTTTCAGGCTGAGGAAGAGTAAACGATAGCAGGATATGATTGTTTGATTCCTCTCACACAGACAATATACAGTTGTGTTCCAAATTATTCAACCCCCTTGACTTGCAAGACAATTTGCAGTGGAGGATAACATTTTATGAAATCAATTTAACAAAATCACCATGTGGGTGTTTTGAAACTGCTGGGTGTTTCTGAATCATGCAATCTAAATGATCCCCCTTACCCAACCCCACCCCTAAACCTAACGTCACTATTACATCAACTAATCAGGTATCATGGTGTAAAAACACCTTGATCTCATAACTCCCATTACTTTTTTTTTTTTTTTTGAGATAACAAAAAAGGGGAAAACAGAGACATGTGAATCTGTAAAGCAATAAGATGCATACTGTATAACATATCAATCATGTTTCTAATACATTAAGTATCCTTTTCAGCAGTTTAAATGTCTTTAGAGCTTTTCGATTATTCTGTATTGAAGTTAGAGAGTCGTAAAAAAATCTTCAGAAATCTACCATTTGGTACAGTACGATATACATTTTGCTTTATGTATGATATTTTCCTAACAGAGTAAGAAGTTTAATTTCCATTTCCAACAAAAAAAAAAAGTGAAGTGACATTCAGCCAAGTATGGTGACCCATACTCAGAATTTGTGCTCTGCATTTAACCCACCCGAAGTGCACACACACAGAGCAGTGAACACACACACCCGGAGCAGTGGGCAGCCATTTATGCTGCGGCGCCCGGGGAGCAGTTGGGGGTTCAATGCCTTGCTCAAGGGCACCTAAGTCGTGGTATTGAAGGTGGAGAGAGAATTGTACATGCACTCCCACCCACGATTCCTGCCGGCCCGGGACTCGAACTCAGAACCTTTCGATTGGGAGTCGGACTCTCTAACCATTAGGCCACGACTTCCCCTGGATTAAACCAGTATCACAATCCATAAACAAGACCATTACATCGGTTATTGTGACAAACTTATAAAATAACTCAAAAAGAAACCAAGAAACTTGGGACCAAAATAATTTAGTATAATTACAACTGAAAAATAAGTGTACAATTGTTTCATTTTCTTCTTTACAGAAACTACATAATGGCAAAAACCCTTCTTTAAACTTACTAATAAAATCATTACATGGATAGTATCTGTTTATTATTTTAAAGTGAGTTTCTTTAACTTTATTAGGAATTACATATTTATTTATATCTGACCACAAATTCTTAAAACCACCCATTACTTTCCTGCAGAGACCTATACTTGGTCGACTTCTGGCGACAGCGGAAGCTCGTCACTACGTTTGTGCACGGCCACGGAGCCTATTAACATAAAGCAAACAACAATACATGTATTATTTTGAGTTAAGCATAACACTTTAAGAAAAACAACTCATTAATTTGGAAAGTTACTATCACATGTATGCAATAATATACCAGTTACTTAGAACATCAATTCAAAGTTAAATAACCTACAAACCATTATAAAATAATTTGAATTCTGCTTGTACAACAGATTTGTTCAACTGCTCGTATTTCCTACATTGTTGTGGATTTTATTGATAACTTTAAATGTCTTTGTTAATTTTGTGTGACTTAAGCCAGAAAGAGAGCAGTATAAAAGGGTGATGGCAAAAGTATAAAACACCGCTTCACTAACCTGCTCGACTGTTAGCATAACTGCTACCATGTGCTACATTAAATGTATAACGTTACATCAAACAATACAAATAAAACATACTATATTTGATTAATGTACATCTAACAACACAAATAAAACATACTATATTTGATTAATGTCTATATAGTTACCGATAAGCTTTTAATATAAGTTATTGTTTTAGTTAAGACACTCACCTGGGACTGGACCATCTGGACATTTACTGCTCTGCACCACAAACAGCCCGTTATGACGCGTGATTTAACGTCTCCGCAACTTTTCCACGCAAACCTGGAAGGCACAGCCCACGGTGCGAGATCGACCGTACTCCGGTTGGACACGGACCTCATCCTCCGTGAAGGGCTTAGCACACACTAAAGTACCTTTCCTCAGAGTAATTGTCGTCTCCTCCTCTCACCATATAGCCCAATTCAACGCTTATTTTTATTTTCGTAGGTGGGAAAACTATGAAATGATAAATACGTTTTTTTTTTTTTTAATTAGAACACAATGGCACACTATACACATCTGAATACTTTTGGTCTCCGCTATTTTTCGGCAAGCGAATGAACGCTGTAGCGCTTTCACTGGAAAATAACTTGAGATCTGGGATTTGGAGCGAGTTCGCAAAACATTTGATTCATATCGCGACTCCGAAGATCGTTTCGCGAATCTTATGATCGGGCCATCGGAGTTCGCAAAACATTTGATTCAGATCCGGACTCCGAAGCGCGTTTCGCGAATAATTTGATCGGGGCTTTGGAGCTAGTCGGCAAAACATTTGATTCAGATCGGGACTCCTAAGCGCATTTAGCGAATCATTTGATCGGGGCTTCGGAGCGAGTCGGCAAAACATTTGATTCAGATCGGGACTCCGAAGCGCATTTCGCGAATAATTTGATCGGTGCTTCGGAGCGAGTCGGCAAAACATTTGATTCAGATCGGGACTCCGAAGCGCGTTTCGCGAATCATTTGATCGGGGCTTCGGAGCGAGTCGGCAAAACATTTGATTCAGATCGGGACTCCGAAGCGCATTTCGCGAATCATTTGAGATCTGGTCTTTCGAGCGGATTTGCAAAACATTTGATTCTATCATGTACTTGTCCAGATCAACTTTTAATAAAGAGAAAAGAGTTTTAGAGACAGATTTTTGTCAATAGCCTGTTAGTAATCCCACAGTCCATAGCATCAGTAACTGTATAATTTAGTAAGGGAAAATTAAAACAAAATAGGATGAGTTTCAATTTTTATTTTATTTTTGTAGAAATGGTCATCTTAACCTCTGTGCAGTGTTCAGGTTATTTCAGGACCCCAAATTAAATTCTAATACTAATACTGCATCATACAGGTGTTTATTTGAGTTGAATATTTCGATAATCATGTATGAAACGAAGCCATAATTTGATAAGTTTACATTTACATTTATTCATTCAGCAGACGCTTTTATCCAAAGCGACTTACAAATGAGGATAAAAAACAACACAACGAAAAACAACAAAAAGGGCAACCAAAAGTTTATGAGTATAAACAAGATGCATGCAATATGAAGGCAGATATTGTCTGATATGTTAAGAAATAATATAAAACAAAAAGTCCAGATGATTCAAGCTGTTCGTGACTGTGAGTGTAACAGCAGCAGCAGAGATTATTAACCGTAAATGAAAACATTTAAAACTCTGATTCCTCAATTAGAAAATAAATAAATAAAAATGTAGCAAAACATTACATTCAGATGATATGTAGAACTCTCTGTGATTATCAGTGTCAGACAGGCGTACTACTCTGGCTGTGACATCATCATCCTGGGGAGGGACTTTGAGAGGATTCAGATCATCCCAGGAGCCAAACACGGGAACATCTAGGTGGACACACACACACACACACACACACACACACACACGGTTCTGGTGTCCAAACAACATCAAGGTCTTTATAAACTGTTACAGCACTTTCTCAGAGTGACAAATAGCATAGCTTTTAGCCTCATGGTTGCAGTTTGAGGTTTAGGAATTAGTTTTATTAATTTTTTTTTAGCCTTTATGTTATGTCAGTTTTAATAATTTTAACATTTCAACTTTTTTGGTAAAAAGTTACTACTTTATAAATTAAATGAAAACAGTACTAAAATTTGTGCTTTTTACTTTACAAATCATTGCAAAGCAACTTTACAGAAAATACGTTTCTCCCATATTTAGTAGTAGCTTACACGACTTATCTATATCATTTTACTTTAGCTTTATTTCAATTACAGAAAACTGTTTTTAGTTGTTTCAGTCTTAGTTAACAACAATGACACATAGTTGGTTGCTTTGGGAATAAATGTTTAACTGTGTGAGCTTATTTTATATATTTATTTCTTTAAATAAAATGTAAAAATTATATATATTTTTTGTACGAGTTTCTGTCTTCTGCTGAATGCTAAAAAGATGATGCTTTAAAGACCAAATGGTTGACGGTACCCATTCACTTCCATAGTATTTCTTCCTGTAGCATAGAAGTCAATGGGTGCCGTCAACTGTTCACTCTCAAAAAACATCTTCTTTAGTGTTCAGCAGAAAAAAAAACACTTTCAGGCTGAGGAAGAGTAAACGATAGCAGGATATGATTGTTTGATTCCTCTCACACAGACAATATACAGTTGTGTTCCAAATTATTCAACCCCCTTGACTTGCAAGACAATTTGCAGTGGAGGATAACATTTTATGAAATCAATTTAACAAAATCACCATGTGGGTGTTTTGAAACTGCTGGGTGTTTCTGAATCATGCAATCTAAATGATCCCCCTTACCCAACCCCACCCCTAAACCTAACGTCACTATTACATCAACTAATCAGGCATCATGGTGTAAAAACACCTTGATCTCATAACTCCCATTACTTTTTTTTTTTTTTTTGAGATAACAAAAAAGGGGAAAACAGAGACATGTGAATCTGTAAAGCAATAAGATGCATACTGTATAACATATCAATCATGTTTCTAATACATTAAGTATCCTTTTCAGCAGTTTAAATGTCTTTAGAGCTTTTCGATTATTCTGTATTGAAGTTAGAGAGTCGTAAAAAAATCTTCAGAAATCTACCATTTGGTACAGTCGATATACATTTTGCTTTATGTATGATATTTTCCTAACAGAGTAAGAAGTTTAATAATAGTATCCATTTCCAACAAAAAATAAAAGTGAATTGACATTCAGCCAAGTATGGTGACCCATACTCAGAATTTGTGCTCTGCATTTAACCCACCCGAAGTGCACACACACAGAGCAGTGAACACACACACCCGGAGCAGTGGGCAGCCATTTATGCTGCGGCGCCCGGGGAGCAGTTGGGGGTTCAATGCCTTGCTCAAGGCCACCTAAGTCGTGGTATTGAAGGTGGAGAGAGAATTGTACATGCACTCCCACCCACGATTCCTGCCGGCCCGGGACTCGAACTCAGAACCTTTCGATTGGGAGTCGGACTCTCTAACCATTAGGCCACGACTTCCCCTGGATTAAACCACTATCACAATCCATAAACAAGACCATTACATCGGTTATTGTGACAAACTTATAAAATAACTCAAAAAGAAACCAAGAAACTTGGGACCAAAATAATTTAGTATAATTACAACTGAAAAATAAGTGTACAATTGTTTCATTTTCTTCTTTACAGAAACTACATAATGGCAAAAACCCTTCTTTAAACTTACAAATAAAATCATTACATGGATAGTATCTGTTTATTATTTTAAAGTGAGTTTCTTTAACTTTATTAGGAATTACATATTTATTTATATCTGACCACAAATTCTTAAAACCACCCATTACTTTCCTGCAGAGACCTATACTTGGTCGACTTCTGGCGACAGCGGAAGTTCGTCACTACGTTTGTGCACGGCCACGGAGCCTATTAACATAAAGCAAACAACAATACATGTATTATTTTGAGTTAAGCATAACACTTTAATAAAAACAACTCATTAATTTGGAAAGTTACTATCACATGTATGCAATAATATACCAGTTACTTAGAACATCAATTCAAAGTTAAATAACCTACAAACCATTATAAAATAATTTGAATTCTGCTTGTACAACAGATTTGTTCAACTGCTCGTATTTCCTACATTGTTGTGGATTTTATTGATAACTTTAAATGTCTTTGTTAATTTTGTGTGACTTAAGCCAGAAAGAGAGCAGTATAAAAGGGTGATGGCAAAAGTATAAAAACACCGCTTCACTAACCTGCTCGACTGTTAGCATAACTGCTACCATGTGCTACATTAAATGTATAACGTTACATCTAACAATACAAATAAAACATACTATATTTGATTAATGTACATCTAACAACACAAATAAAACATACTATATTTGATTAATGTCTATATAGTTACCGATAAGCTTTTAATATAAGTTATTGTTTTAGTTAAGACACTCACCTGGGACTGGACCATCTGGACATTTACTGCTCTGCACCACAAACAGCCCGTTATGACGCGTGATTTAACGTCTCCGCAACTTTTCCACGCAAACCTGGAAGGCACAGCCCACGGTGCGAGATCGACCGTACTCCGGTTGGACACGGACCTCATCCTCCGTGAAGGGCTTAGCACACACTAAAGTACCTTTCCTCAGAGTAATTGTCGTCTCCTCCTCTCACCATATAGCCCAATTCAACGCTTATTTTTATTTTCGTAGGTGGGAAAATGAAATGATAAATACGTTTTTTTTTTTTTTTAATTAGAACACAATGGCACACTATACACATCTGAATACTTTTGGTCTCTGCTATTTTTCGGCAAGCGAATGAACGCTGTAGCGCTTTCACTGGAAAATAACTTGAGATCTGGGATTTGGAGCGAGTTCGCAAAACATTTGATTCATATCGCGACTCCGAAGATCGTTTCGCGAATCTTATGATCGGGCCATCGGAGTTCGCAAAACATTTGATTCAGATCCGGACTCCGAAGCGCATTTAGCGAATAATTTGATCGGGGCTTCGGAGCGAGTCGGCAAAACATTTGATTCAGATCTGGACTCCTAAGCGCATTTAGCGAATCATTTGATCGGGGCTTCGGAGCGAGTCGGCAAAACATTTGATTCAGATCGGGACTCCGAAGCGCATTTCGCGAATAATTTGATCGGTGCTTCGGAGCGAGTCGGCAAAACATTTGATTCAGATCGGGACTCCGAAGCGCATTTCGCGAATCATTTGAGATCTGGTCTTTCGAGCGGATTTGCAAAACATTTGATTCTATCATGTACTTGTCCAGATCAACTTTTAATAAAGAGAAAAGAGTTTTAGAGACAGATTTTTGTCAATAGCCTGTTAGTAATCCCACAGTCCATAGCATCAGTAACTGTATAATTTAGTAAGGGAAAATTAAAACAAAATAGGATGAGTTTCAATTTTTATTTTATTTTTGTAGAAATGGTCATCTTAACCTCTGTGCAGTGTTCAGGTTATTTCAGGACCCCAAATTAAATTCTAATACTAATACTGCATCATACAGGTGTTTATTTGAGTTGAATATTTCGATAATCATGTAAGGAAACGAAGCCATAATTTGATAAGTTTACATTTACATTTATTCATTCAGCAGACGCTTTTATCCAAAGCGACTTACAAATGAGGATAAAAAACAACACAACGAAAAACAACAAAAAGGGCAACCAAAAGTTTATGAGTATAAACAAGATGCATGCAATATGAAGGCAGATATTGTCTGATATGTTAAGAAATAATATAAAACAAAAAGTCCAGATGATTCAAGCTGTTCGTGACTGTGAGTGTAACAGCAGCAGCAGAGATTATTAACCGTAAATGAAAACATTTAAAACTCTGATTCCTCAATTAGAAAATAAATAAATAAAAATGTAGCAAAACATTACATTCAGATGATATGTAGAACTCTCTGTGATTATCAGTGTCAGACAGGCGTACTACTCTGGCTGTGACATCATCATCCTGGGGAGGGACTTTGAGAGGATTCAGATCATCCCAGGAGCCAAACACGGGAACATCTAGGTGGACACACACACACACACACACACACACACACACACGGTTCTGGTGTCCAAACAACATCAAGGTCTTTATAAACTGTTACAGCACTTTCTCAGAGTGACAAATAGCATAGCTTTTAGCCTCATGGTTGCAGTTTGAGGTTTAGGAATTAGTTTTATTAATTTTTTTTTAGCCTTTATGTTATGTCAGTTTTAATAATTTTAACATTTCAACTTTTTTGGTAAAAAGTTACTACTTTATAAATTAAATGAAAACAGTACTAAAATTTGTGCTTTTTACTTTACAAATCATTGCAAAGCAACTTTACAGAAAATACGTTTCTCCCATATTTAGTAGTAGCTTACACGACTTATCTATATCATTTTACTTTAGCTTTATTTCAATTACAGAAAACTGTTTTTAGTTGTTTCAGTCTTAGTTAACAACAATGACACATAGTTGGTTGCTTTGGGAATAAATGTTTAACTGTGTGAGCTTATTTTATATATTTATTTCTTTAAATAAAATGTAAAAATTATATATATTTTTTGTACGAGTTTCTGTCTTCTGCTGAATGCTAAAAAGATGATGCTTTAAAGACCAAATGGTTGACGGTACCCATTCACTTCCATAGTATTTCTTCCTGTAGCATAGAAGTCAATGGGTGCCGTCAACTGTTCACTCTCAAAAAACATCTTCTTTAGTGTTCAGCAGAAAAAAAAACACTTTCAGGCTGAGGAAGAGTAAACGATAGCAGGATATGATTGTTTGATTCCTCTCACACAGACAATATACAGTTGTGTTCCAAATTATTCAACCCCCTTGACTTGCAAGACAATTTGCAGTGGAGGATAACATTTTATGAAATCAATTTAACAAAATCACCATGTGGGTGTTTTGAAACTGCTGGGTGTTTCTGAATCATGCAATCTAAATGATCCCCCTTACCCAACCCCACCCCTAAACCTAACGTCACTATTACATCAACTAATCAGGCATCATGGTGTAAAAACACCTTGATCTCATAACTCCCATTACTTTTTTTTTTTTTTTTGAGATAACAAAAAAGGGGAAAACAGAGACATGTGAATCTGTAAAGCAATAAGATGCATACTGTATAACATATCAATCATGTTTCTAATACATTAAGTATCCTTTTCAGCAGTTTAAATGTCTTTAGAGCTTTTCGATTATTCTGTATTGAAGTTAGAGAGTCGTAAAAAAATCTTCAGAAATCTACCATTTGGTACAGTCGATATACATTTTGCTTTATGTATGATATTTTCCTAACAGAGTAAGAAGTTTAATAATAGTATCCATTTCCAACAAAAAATAAAAGTGAATTGACATTCAGCCAAGTATGGTGACCCATACTCAGAATTTGTGCTCTGCATTTAACCCACCCGAAGTGCACACACACAGAGCAGTGAACACACACACCCGGAGCAGTGGGCAGCCATTTATGCTGCGGCGCCCGGGGAGCAGTTGGGGGTTCAATGCCTTGCTCAAGGCCACCTAAGTCGTGGTATTGAAGGTGGAGAGAGAATTGTACATGCACTCCCACCCACGATTCCTGCCGGCCCGGGACTCGAACTCAGAACCTTTCGATTGGGAGTCGGACTCTCTAACCATTAGGCCACGACTTCCCCTGGATTAAACCACTATCACAATCCATAAACAAGACCATTACATCGGTTATTGTGACAAACTTATAAAATAACTCAAAAAGAAACCAAGAAACTTGGGACCAAAATAATTTAGTATAATTACAACTGAAAAATAAGTGTACAATTGTTTCATTTTCTTCTTTACAGAAACTACATAATGGCAAAAACCCTTCTTTAAACTTACAAATAAAATCATTACATGGATAGTATCTGTTTATTATTTTAAAGTGAGTTTCTTTAACTTTATTAGGAATTACATATTTATTTATATCTGACCACAAATTCTTAAAACCACCCATTACTTTCCTGCAGAGACCTATACTTGGTCGACTTCTGGCGACAGCGGAAGTTCGTCACTACGTTTGTGCACGGCCACGGAGCCTATTAACATAAAGCAAACAACAATACATGTATTATTTTGAGTTAAGCATAACACTTTAATAAAAACAACTCATTAATTTGGAAAGTTACTATCACATGTATGCAATAATATACCAGTTACTTAGAACATCAATTCAAAGTTAAATAACCTACAAACCATTATAAAATAATTTGAATTCTGCTTGTACAACAGATTTGTTCAACTGCTCGTATTTCCTACATTGTTGTGGATTTTATTGATAACTTTAAATGTCTTTGTTAATTTTGTGTGACTTAAGCCAGAAAGAGAGCAGTATAAAAGGGTGATGGCAAAAGTATAAAAACACCGCTTCACTAACCTGCTCGACTGTTAGCATAACTGCTACCATGTGCTACATTAAATGTATAACGTTACATCTAACAATACAAATAAAACATACTATATTTGATTAATGTACATCTAACAACACAAATAAAACATACTATATTTGATTAATGTCTATATAGTTACCGATAAGCTTTTAATATAAGTTATTGTTTTAGTTAAGACACTCACCTGGGACTGGACCATCTGGACATTTACTGCTCTGCACCACAAACAGCCCGTTATGACGCGTGATTTAACGTCTCCGCAACTTTTCCACGCAAACCTGGAAGGCACAGCCCACGGTGCGAGATCGACCGTACTCCGGTTGGACACGGACCTCATCCTCCGTGAAGGGCTTAGCACACACTAAAGTACCTTTCCTCAGAGTAATTGTCGTCTCCTCCTCTCACCATATAGCCCAATTCAACGCTTATTTTTATTTTCGTAGGTGGGAAAATGAAATGATAAATACGTTTTTTTTTTTTTTTAATTAGAACACAATGGCACACTATACACATCTGAATACTTTTGGTCTCTGCTATTTTTCGGCAAGCGAATGAACGCTGTAGCGCTTTCACTGGAAAATAACTTGAGATCTGGGATTTGGAGCGAGTTCGCAAAACATTTGATTCATATCGCGACTCCGAAGATCGTTTCGCGAATCTTATGATCGGGCCATCGGAGTTCGCAAAACATTTGATTCAGATCCGGACTCCGAAGCGCATTTAGCGAATAATTTGATCGGGGCTTCGGAGCGAGTCGGCAAAACATTTGATTCAGATCTGGACTCCTAAGCGCATTTAGCGAATCATTTGATCGGGGCTTCGGAGCGAGTCGGCAAAACATTTGATTCAGATCGGGACTCCGAAGCGCATTTCGCGAATAATTTGATCGGTGCTTCGGAGCGAGTCGGCAAAACATTTGATTCAGATCGGGACTCCGAAGCGCATTTCGCGAATCATTTGAGATCTGGTCTTTCGAGCGGATTTGCAAAACATTTGATTCTATCATGTACTTGTCCAGATCAACTTTTAATAAAGAGAAAAGAGTTTTAGAGACAGATTTTTGTCAATAGCCTGTTAGTAATCCCACAGTCCATAGCATCAGTAACTGTATAATTTAGTAAGGGAAAATTAAAACAAAATAGGATGAGTTTCAATTTTTATTTTATTTTTGTAGAAATGGTCATCTTAACCTCTGTGCAGTGTTCAGGTTATTTCAGGACCCCAAATTAAATTCTAATACTAATACTGCATCATACAGGTGTTTATTTGAGTTGAATATTTCGATAATCATGTAAGGAAACGAAGCCATAATTTGATAAGTTTACATTTACATTTATTCATTCAGCAGACGCTTTTATCCAAAGCGACTTACAAATGAGGATAAAAAACAACACAACGAAAAACAACAAAAAGGGCAACCAAAAGTTTATGAGTATAAACAAGATGCATGCAATATGAAGGCAGATATTGTCTGATATGTTAAGAAATAATATAAAACAAAAAGTCCAGATGATTCAAGCTGTTCGTGACTGTGATTGTAACAGCAGCAGCAGAGATTATTAACCGTAAATGAAAACATTTAAAACTCTGATTCCTCAATTAGAAAATAAATAAATAAAAATGTAGCAAAACATTACATTCAGATGATATGTAGAACTCTCTGTGATTATCAGTGTCAGACAGGCATACTACTCTGGCTGTGACATCATCATCCTGGGGAGGGACTTTGAGAGGATTCATATCATCCCAGGAGCCAAACACGGGAACATCTAGGTGGACACACACACACACACACACACACACACACACACACGGTTCTGGTGTCCAAACAACATCAAGGTCTTTATAAACTGTTACAGCACTTTCTCAGAGTGACAAATAGCATAGCTTTTAGCCTCATGGTTGCAGTTTGAGGTTTAGGAATTAGTTTTATTAATTTTTTTTTAGCCTTTATGTTATGTCAGTTTTAATAATTTTAGCATTTCAACTTTTTTTGTAAAAAGTTACTACTTTATAAATTAAATGAAAACAGTACTAAAATTTGTGCTTTTTACTTTACAAATCATTGCAAAGCAACTTTACAGAAAATACGTTTCTCCCATATTTAGTAGTAGCTTACACGACTTATCTATATCATTTTACTTTAGCTTTATTTCAATTACAGAAAACTGTTTTTAGATGTTTCAGTCTTAGTTAACAACAATGACACATAGTTGGTTGCTTTGGGAATAAATGTTTAACTGTGTGAGCTTATTTTATATATTTATTTCTTTAAATAAAATGTAAAAATTATATAAATTTTTTGTACGAGTTTCTGTCTTGTGCTGAATGCTAAAAAGATGATGCTTTAAAGACCAAACGGTTGACGGTACCCATTCACTTCCATAGTATTTCTTCCTGTAGCATAGAAGTCAATGGGTGCCGTCAACTGTTCACTCTCAAAAAACATCTTCTTTAGTGTTCAGCAGAAAAAAAAACACTTTCAGGCTGAGGAAGAGTAAACGATAGCAGGATATGATTGTTTGATTCCTCTCACACAGACAATATACAGTTGTGTTCCAAATTATTCAACCCCCTTGACTTGCAAGACAATTTGCAGTGGAGGATAACATTTTATGAAATCAATTTAACAAAATCACCATGTGGGTGTTTTGAAACTGCTGGGTGTTTCTGAATCATGCAATCTAAATGATCCCCCTTACCCAACCCCACCCCTAAACCTAACGTCACTATTACATCAACTAATCAGGTATCATGGTGTAAAAACACCTTGATCTCATAACTCCCATTACTTTTTTTTTTTTTTTTGAGATAACAAAAAAGGGGAAAACAGAGACATGTGAATCTGTAAAGCAATAAGATGCATACTGTATAACATATCAATCATGTTTCTAATACATTAAGTATCCTTTTCAGCAGTTTAAATGTCTTTAGAGCTTTTCGATTATTCTGTATTGAAGTTAGAGAGTCGTAAAAAAATCTTCAGAAATCTACCATTTGGTACAGTACGATATACATTTTGCTTTATGTATGATATTTTCCTAACAGAGTAAGAAGTTTAATAATAGTATCCATTTCCAACAAAAAAAAAAAGTGAAGTGACATTCAGCCAAGTATGGTGACCCATACTCAGAATTTGTGCTCTGCATTTAACCCACCCGAAGTGCACACACACAGAGCAGTGAACACACACACCCGGAGCAGTGGGCAGCCATTTATGCTGCGGCGCCCGGGGAGCAGTTGGGGGTTCAATGCCTTGCTCAAGGGCACCTAAGTCGTGGTATTGAAGGTGGAGAGAGAATTGTACATGCACTCCCACCCACAATTCCTGCCGGCCCGGGACTCGAACTCAGAACCTTTCTTATAAAACTTATAAAATAACTCAAAAAGAAACCAAGAAACTTGGGACCAAAATAATTTAGTATAATTACAACTGAAAAATAAGTGTACAATTGTTTCATTTTCTTCTTTACAGAAACTACATAATGGCAAAAACCCTTCTTTAAACTTACAAATAAAATCATTACATGGATAGTATCTGTTTATTATTTTAAAGTGAGTTTCTTTAACTTTATTAGGAATTACATATTTATTTATATCTGACCACAAATTCTTAAAACCACCCATTACTTTCCTGCAGAGACCTATACTTGGTCGACTTCTGGCGACAGCGGAAGTTCGTCACTACGTTTGTGCACGGCCACGGAGCCTATTAACATAAAGCAAACAACAATACATGTATTATTTTGAGTTAAGCATAACACTTTAATAAAAACAACTCATTAATTTGGAAAGTTACTATCACATGTATGCAATAATATACCAGTTACTTAGAACATCAATTCAAAGTTAAATAACCTACAAACCATTATAAAATAATTTGAATTCTGCTTGTACAACAGATTTGTTCAACTGCTCGTATTTCCTACATTGTTGTGGATTTTATTGATAACTTTAAATGTCTTTGTTAATTTTGTGTGACTTAAGCCAGAAAGAGAGCAGTATAAAAGGGTGATGGCAAAAGTATAAAAACACCGCTTCACTAACCTGCTCGACTGTTAGCATAACTGCTACCATGTGCTACATTAAATGTATAACGTTACATCTAACAATACAAATAAAACATACTATATTTGATTAATGTACATCTAACAACACAAATAAAACATACTATATTTGATTAATGTCTATATAGTTACCGATAAGCTTTTAATATAAGTTATTGTTTTAGTTAAGACACTCACCTGGGACTGGACCATCTGGACATTTACTGCTCTGCACCACAAACAGCCCGTTATGACGCGTGATTTAACGTCTCCGCAACTTTTCCACGCAAACCTGGAAGGCACAGCCCACGGTGCGAGATCGACCGTACTCCGGTTGGACACGGACCTCATCCTCCGTGAAGGGCTTAGCACACACTAAAGTACCTTTCCTCAGAGTAATTGTCGTCTCCTCCTCTCACCATATAGCCCAATTCAACGCTTATTTTTATTTTCGTAGGTGGGAAAATGAAATGATAAATACGTTTTTTTTTTTTTTTAAATTAGAACACAATGGCACACTATACACATCTGAATACTTTTGGTCTCCGCTATTTTTCGGCAAGCGAATGAACGCTGTAGCGCTTTCACTGGAAAATAACTTGAGATCTGGGATTTGGAGCGAGTTCGCAAAACATTTGATTCATATCGCGACTCCGAAGATCGTTTCGCGAATCTTATGATCGGGCCATCGGAGTTCGCAAAACATTTGATTCAGATCCGGACTCCGAAGCGCGTTTCGCGAATAATTTGATCGGGGCTTCGGAGCGAGTCGGCAAAACATTTGATTCAGATCGGGACTCCTAAGCGCATTTAGCGAATCATTTGATCGGGGCTTCGGAGCGAGTCGGCAAAACATTTGATTCAGATCGGGACTCCGAAGCGCATTTCGCGAATAATTTGATCGGTGCTTCGGAGCGAGTCGGCAAAACATTTGATTCAGATCGGGACTCCGAAGCGCATTTCGCGAATCATTTGATCGGGGCTTCGGAGCGAGTCGGCAAAACATTTGATTCAGATCGGGACTCCGAAGCGCATTTCGCGAATCATTTGAGATCTGGTCTTTCGAGCGGATTTGCAAAACATTTGATTCTATCATGTACTTGTCCAGATCAACTTTTAATAAACAGAAAAGAGTTTTAGAGACAGATTTGTGTCAATAGCCTGTTAGTAATCCCACAGTCCATAGCATCAGTAACTGTATAATTTAGTAAGGGAAAATTAAAACAAAATAGGATGAGTTTCAATTTTTATTTTATTTTTGTAGAAATGGTCATCTTAACCTCTGTGCAGTGTTCAGGTTATTTCAGGACCCCAAATTAAATTCTAATACTAATACTGCATCATACAGGTGTTTATTTGAGTTGAATATTTCGATAATCATGTAAGGAAACGAAGCCATAATTTGATAAGTTTACATTTACATTTATTCATTCAGCAGACGCTTTTATCCAAAGCGACTTACAAATGAGGATAAAAAACAACACAACGAAAAACAACAAAAAGGGCAACCAAAAGTTTATGAGTATAAACAAGATGCATGCAATATGAAGGCAGATATTGTCTGATATGTTAAGAAATAATATAAAACAAAAAGTCCAGATGATTCAAGCTGTTCGTGACTGTGAGTGTAACAGCAGCAGCAGAGATTATTAACCGTAAATGAAAACATTTAAAACTCTGATTCCTCAATTAGAAAATAAATAAATAAAAATGTAGCAAAACATTACATTCAGATGATATGTAGAACTCTCTGTGATTATCAGTGTCAGACAGGCGTACTACTCTGGCTGTGACATCATCATCCTGGGGAGGGACTTTGAGAGGATTCAGATCATCCCAGGAGCCAAACACGGGAACATCTAGGTGGACACACACACACACACACACACACACACACGGTTCTGGTGTCCAAACAACATCAAGGTCTTTATAAACTGTTACAGCACTTTCTCAGAGTGACAAATAGCATAGCTTTTAGCCTCATGGTTGCAGTTTGAGGTTTGGGAATTAGTTTCATTAAATTTTTTTTAGCCTTTATGTTATGTCAGTTTTAATAATTTTAGCATTTCAACTTTTTTGGTAAAAAGTTACTACTTTATAAATTAAATGAAAACAGTACTAAAATTAGTGCTTTTTACTTTACAAATCATTGCAAAGCAACTTTACAGAAAATAAGTTTCTCCCATATTTAGTAGTAGCTTACACGACTTATCTATATCATTTTACTTTAGCTTTATTTCAATTACAGAAAACTGTTTTTAGTTGTTTCAGTCTTAGTTAACAACAATGACACATAGTTGGTTGCTTTGGGAATAAATGTTTAACTGTGTGAGCTTATTTTATATATTTATTTCTTTAAATAAAATGTAAAAAATTATATATATTTTTTGTACGAGTTTCTGTCTTGTGCTGAATGCTAAAAAGATGATGCTTTAAAGACCAAATGGTTGACGGTACCCATTCACTTCCATAGTATTTCTTCCTGTAGCATAGAAGTCAATGGGTGCCGTCAACTGTTCACTCTCAAAAAACATCTTCTTTAGTGTTCAGCAGAAAAAAAAACACTTTCAGGTTGAGGAAGAGTAAACGATAGCAGGATATGATTGTTTGATTCCTCTCACACAGACAATATACAGTTGTGTTCCAAATTATTCAACCCCCTTGACTTGCAAGACAATTTGCAGTGGAGGATAACATTTTATGAAATCAATTTAACAAAATCACCATGTGGGTGTTTTGAAACTGCTGGGTGTTTCTGAATCATGCAATCTAAATAATCCCCCTTACCCAACCCCACCCCTAAACCTAACGTCACTATTACATCAACTAATCAGGTATCATGGTTTAAAAACACCTTGATCTCATAACTCCCATTACTTTTTTTTTTTTTTTAGATAACAAAAAAGGGGAAAACAGAGACATGTGAATCTGTAAAGCAATAAGATGCATACTGTATAACATATCAATCATGTTTCTAATATATTAAGTATCCTTTTCAGCAGTTTAAATGTCTTTAGAGCTTTTCGATTATTCTGTATTGAAGTTAGAGAGTCGTAAAAAAATCTTCAGAAATCTACCATTTGGTACAGTACGATATACATTTTGCTTTATGTATGATATTTTCATAACAGAGTAAGAAGTTTAATAATAGTATCCATTTCCAATAAACCAGTATCACAATCCATAAACAAGACCATTACATCGGTTATTGTGACAAACTTATAAAATAACTCAAAAAAAAAAAAAACTTGGGACCAAAATAATTTAGTATAATTAAAACTGAAAAATAAGTGTACAATTGTTTCATTTTCTTCTTTACAGAAACTACATAATGGCAAAAACCCTTCTTTAAACTTACTAATAAAATCATTACATGGATAGTATCTGTTTATTATTTTAAAGTGAGTTTCTTTAACTTTATTAGGAATTACATATTTATTTATATCTGACCACAAATTCTTAAAACCACCCATTACTTTCCTGCAGAGACCTATACTTGGTCGACTTCTGGCGACAGCGGAAGTTCGTCACTACGTTTGTGCACGGCCACGGAGCCTATTAACATAAAGCAAACAACAATACATGTATTATTTTGAGTTAAGCATAACACTTTAATAAAAACAACTCATTAATTTGGAAAGTTACTATCACATGTATGCAATAATATACCAGTTACTTAGAACATCAATTCAAAGTTAAATAACCTACAAACCATTATAAAATAATTTGAATTCTGCTTGTACAACAGATTTGTTCAACTGCTCGTATTTCCTACATTGTTGTGGATTTTATTGATAACTTTAAATGTCTTTGTTAATTTTGTGTGACTTAAGCCAGAAAGAGAGCAGTATAAAAGGGTGATGGCAAAAGTATAAAAACACCGCTTCACTAACCTGCTCGACTGTTAGCATAACTGCTACCATGTGCTACATTAAATGTATAACGTTACATCTAACGATACAAATAAAACATACTATATTTGATTAATGTACATCTAACAATACAAATAAAACATACTATATTTGATTAATGTCTATATAGTTACCGATAAGCTTTTAATATAAGTTATTGTTTTAGTTAACACACTCACCTGGGACTGGACCATCTGGACATTTACTGCTCTGCACCACAAACAGCCCGTTATGACGCGTGATTTAACGTCTCCGCAACTTTTCCACGCAAACCTGGAAGGCACAGCCCACGGTGCGAGATCGACCGTACTCCGGTTGGACACGGACCTCATCCTCCGTGAAGGGCTTAGCACACACTAAAGTACCTTTCCTCAGAGTAATTGTCGTCTCCTCCTCTCACCATATAGCCCAATTCAACGCTTATTTTTATTTTCGTAGGTGGGAAAACTATGAAATGATAAATACGTTTTTTTTTTTTTTTAATTAGAACACAAAGGCACACTATAGCGAATGAACGCTGTAGCGCTTTCACTGGAAAATAACTTGAGATCTGGGATTTGGAGCGAGTTCGCAAAACATTTGATTCATATCGCGACTCCGAAGCGCATTTAGCGAATCATTTGATCGGGGCTTCGGAGCGAGTCGGCAAAACATTTGATTCAGATCGGGACTCCGAAGCGCATTTAGCGAATCATTTGATCGGGGCTTCGGAGCGAGTCGGCAAAACATTTGATTCGGATCGGGACTCCGAAGCGCGTTTAGCGAATCATTTGATCGGAGCTTCGGAGCGAGTCGGCAAAACATTTGATTCAGATCGGGACTCCGAAGCGCGTTTCGTGAATCATTTGATCGGTGCTTCGGAGCGAGTCGGCAAAACATTTGATTCAGATCGGGACTCCGAAGCGCGTTTCGCGAATAATTTGATCGGGGCTTCGGAGCGAGTCGGCAAAACATTTGATTCAGATCGGGACTCCGAAGCGCATTTCGCGAATCATTTGAGATCTGGTCTTTCGAGCGGATTTGCAAAACATTTGATTCTATCATGTACTTGTCCAGATCAACTTTTAATAAAGAGAAAAGAGTTTTAGAGACAGATTTTTGTCAATAGCCTGTTAGTAATCCCACAGTCCATAGCATCAGTAACTGTATAATTTAGTAAGGGAAAATTAAAACAAAATAGGATGAGTTTCAATTTTTATTTTATTTTTGTAGAAATGGTCATCTTAACCTCTGTGCAGTGTTCAGGTTATTTCAGGACCCCAAATTAAATTCTAATACTAATACTGCATCATACAGGTGTTTATTTGAGTTGAATATTTCGATAATCATGTATGAAACGAAGCCATAATTTGATAAGTTTACATTTACATTTATTCATTCAGCAGACGCTTTTATCCAAAGCGACTTACAAATGAGGATAAAAAACAACACAACGAAAAACAACAAAAATGGCAACCAAAAGTTTATGAGTATAAACAAGATGCATGCAATATGAAGGCAGATATTGTCTGATATGTTAAGAAATAATATAAAACAAAAAGTCCAGATGATTCAAGCTGTTCGTGACTGTGAGTGTAACAGCAGCAGCAGAGATTATTAACCGTAAATGAAAACATTTAAAACTCTGATTCCTCAATTAGAAAATAAATAAATAAAAATGTAGCAAAACATTACATTCAGATGATATGTAGAACTCTCTGTGATTATCAGTGTCAGACAGGCGTACTACTCTGGCTGTGACATCATCATCCTGGGGAGGGACTTTGAGAGGATTCAGATCATCCCAGGAGCCAAACACGGGAACATCTAGGTGGACACACACACACACACACACACACACACACACACGGTTCTGGTGTCCAAACAACATCAAGGTCTTTATAAACTGTTACAGCACTTTCTCAGAGTGACAAATAGCATAGCTTTTAGCCTCATGGTTGCAGTTTGAGGTTTAGGAATTAGTTTTATTAATTTTTTTTTAGCCTTTATGTTATGTCAGTTTTAATAATTTTAACATTTCAACTTTTTTGGTAAAAAGTTACTACTTTATAAATTAAATGAAAACAGTACTAAAATTTGTGCTTTTTACTTTACAAATCATTGCAAAGCAACTTTACAGAAAATACGTTTCTCCCATATTTAGTAGTAGCTTACACGACTTATCTATATCATTTTACTTTAGCTTTATTTCAATTACAGAAAACTGTTTTTAGTTGTTTCAGTCTTAGTTAACAACAATGACACATAGTTGGTTGCTTTGGGAATAAATGTTTAACTGTGTGAGCTTATTTTATATATTTATTTCTTTAAATAAAATGTAAAAATTATATATATTTTTTGTACGAGTTTCTGTCTTCTGCTGAATGCTAAAAAGATGATGCTTTAAAGACCAAATGGTTGACGGTACCCATTCACTTCCATAGTATTTCTTCCTGTAGCATAGAAGTCAATGGGTGCCGTCAACTGTTCACTCTCAAAAAACATCTTCTTTAGTGTTCAGCAGAAAAAAAAACACTTTCAGGCTGAGGAAGAGTAAACGATAGCAGGATATGATTGTTTGATTCCTCTCACACAGACAATATACAGTTGTGTTCCAAATTATTCAACCCCCTTGACTTGCAAGACAATTTGCAGTGGAGGATAACATTTTATGAAATCAATTTAACAAAATCACCATGTGGGTGTTTTGAAACTGCTGGGTGTTTCTGAATCATGCAATCTAAATGATCCCCCTTACCCAACCCCACCCCTAAACCTAACGTCACTATTACATCAACTAATCAGGCATCATGGTGTAAAAACACCTTGATCTCATAACTCCCATTACTTTTTTTTTTTTTTTTGAGATAACAAAAAAGGGGAAAACAGAGACATGTGAATCTGTAAAGCAATAAGATGCATACTGTATAACATATCAATCATGTTTCTAATACATTAAGTATCCTTTTCAGCAGTTTAAATGTCTTTAGAGCTTTTCGATTATTCTGTATTGAAGTTAGAGAGTCGTAAAAAAATCTTCAGAAATCTACCATTTGGTACAGTCGATATACATTTTGCTTTATGTATGATATTTTCCTAACAGAGTAAGAAGTTTAATAATAGTATCCATTTCCAACAAAAAATAAAAGTGAATTGACATTCAGCCAAGTATGGTGACCCATACTCAGAATTTGTGCTCTGCATTTAACCCACCCGAAGTGCACACACACAGAGCAGTGAACACACACACCCGGAGCAGTGGGCAGCCATTTATGCTGCGGCGCCCGGGGAGCAGTTGGGGGTTCAATGCCTTGCTCAAGGCCACCTAAGTCGTGGTATTGAAGGTGGAGAGAGAATTGTACATGCACTCCCACCCACGATTCCTGCCGGCCCGGGACTCGAACTCAGAACCTTTCGATTGGGAGTCGGACTCTCTAACCATTAGGCCACGACTTCCCCTGGATTAAACCACTATCACAATCCATAAACAAGACCATTACATCGGTTATTGTGACAAACTTATAAAATAACTCAAAAAGAAACCAAGAAACTTGGGACCAAAATAATTTAGTATAATTACAACTGAAAAATAAGTGTACAATTGTTTCATTTTCTTCTTTACAGAAACTACATAATGGCAAAAACCCTTCTTTAAACTTACAAATAAAATCATTACATGGATAGTATCTGTTTATTATTTTAAAGTGAGTTTCTTTAACTTTATTAGGAATTACATATTTATTTATATCTGACCACAAATTCTTAAAACCACCCATTACTTTCCTGCAGAGACCTATACTTGGTCGACTTCTGGCGACAGCGGAAGTTCGTCACTACGTTTGTGCACGGCCACGGAGCCTATTAACATAAAGCAAACAACAATACATGTATTATTTTGAGTTAAGCATAACACTTTAATAAAAACAACTCATTAATTTGGAAAGTTACTATCACATGTATGCAATAATATACCAGTTACTTAGAACATCAATTCAAAGTTAAATAACCTACAAACCATTATAAAATAATTTGAATTCTGCTTGTACAACAGATTTGTTCAACTGCTCGTATTTCCTACATTGTTGTGGATTTTATTGATAACTTTAAATGTCTTTGTTAATTTTGTGTGACTTAAGCCAGAAAGAGAGCAGTATAAAAGGGTGATGGCAAAAGTATAAAAACACCGCTTCACTAACCTGCTCGACTGTTAGCATAACTGCTACCATGTGCTACATTAAATGTATAACGTTACATCTAACAATACAAATAAAACATACTATATTTGATTAATGTACATCTAACAACACAAATAAAACATACTATATTTGATTAATGTCTATATAGTTACCGATAAGCTTTTAATATAAGTTATTGTTTTAGTTAAGACACTCACCTGGGACTGGACCATCTGGACATTTACTGCTCTGCACCACAAACAGCCCGTTATGACGCGTGATTTAACGTCTCCGCAACTTTTCCACGCAAACCTGGAAGGCACAGCCCACGGTGCGAGATCGACCGTACTCCGGTTGGACACGGACCTCATCCTCCGTGAAGGGCTTAGCACACACTAAAGTACCTTTCCTCAGAGTAATTGTCGTCTCCTCCTCTCACCATATAGCCCAATTCAACGCTTATTTTTATTTTCGTAGGTGGGAAAATGAAATGATAAATACGTTTTTTTTTTTTTTTAATTAGAACACAATGGCACACTATACACATCTGAATACTTTTGGTCTCTGCTATTTTTCGGCAAGCGAATGAACGCTGTAGCGCTTTCACTGGAAAATAACTTGAGATCTGGGATTTGGAGCGAGTTCGCAAAACATTTGATTCAGATCGGGACTCCGAAGCGCATTTAGCGAATCATTTGATCGGGGCTTCGGAGCGAGTCGGCAAAACATTTGATTCGGATCGGGACTCCGAAGCGCGTTTAGCGAATCATTTGATCGGAGCTTCGGAGCGAGTCGGCAAAACATTTGATTCAGATCGGGACTCCGAAGCGCGTTTCGTGAATCATTTGATCGGTGCTTCGGAGCGAGTCGGCAAAACATTTGATTCAGATCGGGACTCCGAAGCGCGTTTCGCGAATAATTTGATCGGGGCTTCGGAGCGAGTCGGCAAAACATTTGATTCAGATCGGGACTCCGAAGCGCATTTCGCGAATCATTTGAGATCTGGTCTTTCGAGCGGATTTGCAAAACATTTGATTCTATCATGTACTTGTCCAGATCAACTTTTAATAAAGAGAAAAGAGTTTTAGAGACAGATTTTTGTCAATAGCCTGTTAGTAATCCCACAGTCCATAGCATCAGTAACTGTATAATTTAGTAAGGGAAAATTAAAACAAAATAGGATGAGTTTCAATTTTTATTTTATTTTTGTAGAAATGGTCATCTTAACCTCTGTGCAGTGTTCAGGTTATTTCAGGACCCCAAATTAAATTCTAATACTAATACTGCATCATACAGGTGTTTATTTGAGTTGAATATTTCGATAATCATGTAAGGAAACGAAGCCATAATTTGATAAGTTTACATTTACATTTATTCATTCAGCAGACGCTTTTATCCAAAGCGACTTACAAATGAGGATAAAAAACAACACAACGAAAAACAACAAAAATGGCAACCAAAAGTTTATAAGTGAGTATAAACAAGATGCATGCAATATGAAGGCAGATATTGTCTGATATGTTAAGAAATAATATAAAACAAAAAGTCCAGATGATTCAAGCTGTTCGTGACTGTGAGTGTAACAGCAGCAGCAGAGATTATTAACCGTAAATGAAAACATTTAAAACTCTGATTCCTCAATTAGAAAATAAATAAATAAAAATGTAGCAAAACATTACATTCAGATGATATGTAGAACTCTGTGTGATTATCAGTGTCAGACAGGCGTACTACTCTGGCTGTGACATCATCATCCTGGGGAGGGACTTTGAGAGGATTCAGATCATCCCAGGAGCCAAACACGGGAACATCTAGGTGGACACACACACACACACACACACACACACGGTTCTGGTGTCCAAACAACATCAAGGTCTTTATAAACTGTTACAGCACTTTCTCAGAGTGACAAATAGCATAGCTTTTAGCCTCATGGTTGCAGTTTGAGGTTTGGGAATTAGTTTTATTAAATTTTTTTTAGCCTTTATGTTATGTCAGTTTTAATAATTTTAGCATTTCAACTTTTTTGGTAAAAATTTACTACTTTATAAATTAAATGAAAACAGTACTAAAATTAGTGCTTTTTACTTTACAAATCATTGCAAAGCAACTTTACAGAAAATAAGTTTCTCCCATATTTAGTAGTAGCTTACACAACTTATCTATATCATTTTACTTTAGCTTTATTTCAATTACAGAAAACTGTTTTTAGTTGTTTCAGTCTTAGTTAACAACAATGACACATAGTTGGTTGCTTTGGGAATAAATGTTTAACTGTGTGAGCTTATTTTATATATTTATTTCTTAAAATAAAATGTAAAAAATTATATATATTTTTTGTACGAGTTTCTGTCTTGTGCTGAATGCTAAAAAGATGATGCTTTAAAGACCAAACGGTTGACGGTACCCATTCACTTCCATAGTATTTCTTCCTGTAGCATAGAAGTCAATGGGTGCCGTCAACTGTTCACTCTCAAAAAACATCTTCTTTAGTGTTCAGCAGAAAAAAAAACACTTTCAGGTTGAGGAAGAGTAAACGATAGCAGGATATGATTGTTTGATTCCTCTCACACAGACAATATACAGTTGTGTTCCAAATTATTCAACCCCCTTAACTTGCAAGACAATTTGCAGTGGAGGATAACATTTTATGAAATCAATTTAACAAAATCACCATGTGGGTGTTTTGAAACTGCTGGGTGTTTCTGAATCATGCAATCTAAATGATCCCCCTTACCCAACCCCACCCCTAAACCTAACGTCACTATTACATCAACTAATCAGGCATCATGGTGTAAAAACACCTTGATCTCATAACTCCCATTACTTTTTTTTTTTTTTTTGAGATAACAAAAAAGGGGAAAACAGAGACATGTGAATCTGTAAAGCAATAAGATGCATACTGTATAACATATCAATCATGTTTCTAATACATTAAGTATCCTTTTCAGCAGTTTAAATGTCTTTAGAGCTTTTCGATTATTCTGTATTGAAGTTAGAGAGTCGTAAAAAAATCTTCAGAAATCTACCATTTGGTACAGTCGATATACATTTTGCTTTATGTATGATATTTTCCTAACAGAGTAAGAAGTTTAATAATAGTATCCATTTCCAACAAAAAATAAAAGTGAATTGACATTCAGCCAAGTATGGTGACCCATACTCAGAATTTGTGCTCTGCATTTAACCCACCCGAAGTGCACACACACAGAGCAGTGAACACACACACCCGGAGCAGTGGGCAGCCATTTATGCTGCGGCGCCCGGGGAGCAGTTGGGGGTTCAATGCCTTGCTCAAGGCCACCTAAGTCGTGGTATTGAAGGTGGAGAGAGAATTGTACATGCACTCCCACCCACGATTCCTGCCGGCCCGGGACTCGAACTCAGAACCTTTCGATTGGGAGTCGGACTCTCTAACCATTAGGCCACGACTTCCCCTGGATTAAACCACTATCACAATCCATAAACAAGACCATTACATCGGTTATTGTGACAAACTTATAAAATAACTCAAAAAGAAACCAAGAAACTTGGGACCAAAATAATTTAGTATAATTACAACTGAAAAATAAGTGTACAATTGTTTCATTTTCTTCTTTACAGAAACTACATAATGGCAAAAACCCTTCTTTAAACTTACAAATAAAATCATTACATGGATAGTATCTGTTTATTATTTTAAAGTGAGTTTCTTTAACTTTATTAGGAATTACATATTTATTTATATCTGACCACAAATTCTTAAAACCACCCATTACTTTCCTGCAGAGACCTATACTTGGTCGACTTCTGGCGACAGCGGAAGTTCGTCACTACGTTTGTGCACGGCCACGGAGCCTATTAACATAAAGCAAACAACAATACATGTATTATTTTGAGTTAAGCATAACACTTTAATAAAAACAACTCATTAAGTTGGAAAGTTACTATCACATGTATGCAATAATATACCAGTTACTTAGAACATCAATTCAAAGTTAAATAACCTACAAACCATTATAAAATAATTTGAATTCTGCTTGTACAACAGATTTGTTCAACTGCTCGTATTTCCTACATTGTTGTGGATTTTATTGATAACTTTAAATGTCTTTGTTAATTTTGTGTGACTTAAGCCAGAAAGAGAGCAGTATAAAAGGGTGATGGCAAAAGTATAAAAACACCGCTTCACTAACCTGCTCGACTGTTAGCATAACTGCTACCATGTGCTACATTAAATGTATAACGTTACATCTAACAATACAAATAAAACATACTATATTTGATTAATGTACATCTAACAACACAAATAAAACATACTATATTTGATTAATGTCTATATAGTTACCGATAAGCTTTTAATATAAGTTATTGTTTTAGTTAAGACACTCACCTGGGACTGGACCATCTGGACATTTACTGCTCTGCACCACAAACAGCCCGTTATGACGCGTGATTTAACGTCTCCGCAACTTTTCCACGCAAACCTGGAAGGCACAGCCCACGGTGCGAGATCGACCGTACTCCGGTTGGACACGGACCTCATCCTCCGTGAAGGGCTTAGCACACACTAAAGTACCTTTCCTCAGAGTAATTGTCGTCTCCTCCTCTCACCATATAGCCCAATTCAACGCTTATTTTTATTTTCGTAGGTGGGAAAATGAAATGATAAATACGTTTTTTTTTTTTTTTAATTAGAACACAATGGCACACTATACACATCTGAATACTTTTGGTCTCTGCTATTTTTCGGCAAGCGAATGAACGCTGTAGCGCTTTCACTGGAAAATAACTTGAGATCTGGGATTTGGAGCGAGTTCGCAAAACATTTGATTCATATCGCGACTCCGAAGATCGTTTCGCGAATCTTATGATCGGGCCATCGGAGTTCGCAAAACATTTGATTCAGATCCGGACTCCGAAGCGCATTTAGCGAATAATTTGATCGGGGCTTCGGAGCGAGTCGGCAAAACATTTGATTCAGATCTGGACTCCTAAGCGCATTTAGCGAATCATTTGATCGGGGCTTCGGAGCGAGTCGGCAAAACATTTGATTCAGATCGGGACTCCGAAGCGCATTTCGCGAATAATTTGATCGGTGCTTCGGAGCGAGTCGGCAAAACATTTGATTCAGATCGGGACTCCGAAGCGCATTTCGCGAATCATTTGATCGGGGCTTCGGAGCGAGTCGGCAAAACATTTGATTCAGATCGGGACTCCGAAGCGCATTTCGCGAATCATTTGAGATCTGGTTTTTCGAGCGGATTTGCAAAACATTTGATTCTATCATGTACTTGTCCAGATCAACTTTTAATAAAGAGAAAAGAGTTTTAGAGACAGATTTTTGTCAATAGCCTGTTAGTAATCCCACAGTCCATAGCATCAGTAACTGTATAATTTAGTAAGGGAAAATTAAAACAAAATAGGATGAGTTTCAATTTTTATTTTATTTTTGTAGAAATGGTCATCTTAACCTCTGTGCAGTGTTCAGGTTATTTCAGGACCCCAAATTAAATTCTAATACTAATACTGCATCATACAGGTGTTTATTTGAGTTGAATATTTCGATAATCATGTAAGGAAACGAAGCCATAATTTGATAAGTTTACATTTACATTTATTCATTCAGCAGACGCTTTTATCCAAAGCGACTTACAAATGAGGATAAAAAACAACACAACGAAAAACAACAAAAAGGGCAACCAAAAGTTTATGAGTATAAACAAGATGCATGCAATATGAAGGCAGATATTGTCTGATATGTTAAGAAATAATATAAAACAAAAAGTCCAGATGATTCAAGCTGTTCGTGACTGTGAGTGTAACAGCAGCAGCAGAGATTATTAACCGTAAATGAAAACATTTAAAACTCTGATTCCTCAATTAGAAAATAAATAAATAAAAATGTAGCAAAACATTACATTCAGATGATATGTAGAACTCTCTGTGATTATCAGTGTCAGACAGGCATACTACTCTGGCTGTGACATCATCATCCTGGGGAGGGACTTTGAGAGGATTCAGATCATCCCAGGAGCCAAACACGGGAACATCTAGGTGGACACACACACACACACACACACACACACACACACACGGTTCTGGTGTCCAAACAACATCAAGGTCTTTATAAACTGTTACAGCACTTTCTCAGAGTGACAAATAGCATAGCTTTTAGCCTCATGGTTGCAGTTTGAGGTTTAGGAATTAGTTTTATTAATTTTTTTTTAGCCTTTATGTTATGTCAGTTTTAATAATTTTAGCATTTCAACTTTTTTTGTAAAAAGTTACTACTTTATAAATTAAATGAAAACAGTACTAAAATTTGTGCTTTTTACTTTACAAATCATTGCAAAGCAACTTTACAGAAAATACGTTTCTCCCATATTTAGTAGTAGCTTACACGACTTATCTATATCATTTTACTTTAGCTTTATTTCAATTACAGAAAACTGTTTTTAGATGTTTCAGTCTTAGTTAACAACAATGACACATAGTTGGTTGCTTTGGGAATAAATGTTTAACTGTGTGAGCTTATTTTATATATTTATTTCTTTAAATAAAATGTAAAAATTATATAAATTTTTTGTACGAGTTTCTGTCTTGTGCTGAATGCTAAAAAGATGATGCTTTAAAGACCAAACGGTTGACGGTACCCATTCACTTCCATAGTATTTCTTCCTGTAGCATAGAAGTCAATGGGTGCCGTCAACTGTTCACTCTCAAAAAACATCTTCTTTAGTGTTCAGCAGAAAAAAAAACACTTTCAGGCTGAGGAAGAGTAAACGATAGCAGGATATGATTGTTTGATTCCTCTCACACAGACAATATACAGTTGTGTTCCAAATTATTCAACCCCCTTGACTTGCAAGACAATTTGCAGTGGAGGATAACATTTTATGAAATCAATTTAACAAAATCACCATGTGGGTGTTTTGAAACTGCTGGGTGTTTCTGAATCATGCAATCTAAATGATCCCCCTTACCCAACCCCACCCCTAAACCTAACGTCACTATTACATCAACTAATCAGGTATCATGGTGTAAAAACACCTTGATCTCATAACTCCCATTACTTTTTTTTTTTTTTTTGAGATAACAAAAAAGGGGAAAACAGAGACATGTGAATCTGTAAAGCAATAAGATGCATACTGTATAACATATCAATCATGTTTCTAATACATTAAGTATCCTTTTCAGCAGTTTAAATGTCTTTAGAGCTTTTCGATTATTCTGTATTGAAGTTAGAGAGTCGTAAAAAAATCTTCAGAAATCTACCATTTGGTACAGTACGATATACATTTTGCTTTATGTATGATATTTTCCTAACAGAGTAAGAAGTTTAATAATAGTATCCATTTCCAACAAAAAAAAAAAGTGAAGTGACATTCAGCCAAGTATGGTGACCCATACTCAGAATTTGTGCTCTGCATTTAACCCACCCGAAGTGCACACACACAGAGCAGTGAACACACACACCCGGAGCAGTGGGCAGCCATTTATGCTGCGGCGCCCGGGGAGCAGTTGGGGGTTCAATGCCTTGCTCAAGGGCACCTAAGTCGTGGTATTGAAGGTGGAGAGAGAATTGTACATGCACTCCCACCCACAATTCCTGCCGGCCCGGGACTCGAACTCAGAACCTTTCTTATAAAACTTATAAAATAACTCAAAAAGAAACCAAGAAACTTGGGACCAAAATAATTTAGTATAATTACAACTGAAAAATAAGTGTACAATTGTTTCATTTTCTTCTTTACAGAAACTACATAATGGCAAAAACCCTTCTTTAAACTTACTAATAAAATCATTACATGGATAGTATCTGTTTATTATTTTAAAGTGAGTTTCTTTAACTTTATTAGGAATTACATATTTATTTATATCTGACCACAAATTCTTAAAACCACCCATTACTTTCCTGCAGAGACCTATACTTGGTCGACTTCTGGCGACAGCGGAAGTTCGTCACTACGTTTGTGCACGGCCACGGAGCCTATTAACATAAAGCAAACAACAATACATGTATTATTTTGAGTTAAGCATAACACTTTAATAAAAACAACTCATTAATTTGGAAAGTTACTATCACATGTATGCAATAATATACCAGTTACTTAGAACATCAATTCAAAGTTAAATAACCTACAAACCATTATAAAATAATTTGAATTCTGCTTGTACAACAGATTTGTTCAACTGCTCGTATTTCCTACATTGTTGTGGATTTTATTGATAACTTTAAATGTCTTTGTTAATTTTGTGTGACTTAAGCCAGAAAGAGAGCAGTATAAAAGGGTGATGGCAAAAGTATAAAAACACCGCTTCACTAACCTGCTCGACTGTTAGCATAACTGCTACCATGTGCTACATTAAATGTATAACGTTACATCTAACAATACAAATAAAACATACTATATTTGATTAATGTACATCTAACAACACAAATAAAACATACTATATTTGATTAATGTCTATATAGTTACCGATAAGCTTTTAATATAAGTTATTGTTTTAGTTAAGACACTCACCTGGGACTGGACCATCTGGACATTTACTGCTCTGCACCACAAACAGCCCGTTATGACGCGTGATTTAACGTCTCCGCAACTTTTCCACGCAAACCTGGAAGGCACAGCCCACGGTGCGAGATCGACCGTACTCCGGTTGGACACGGACCTCATCCTCCGTGAAGGGCTTAGCACACACTAAAGTACCTTTCCTCAGAGTAATTGTCGTCTCCTCCTCTCACCATATAGCCCAATTCAACGCTTATTTTTATTTTCGTAGGTGGGAAAATGAAATGATAAATACGTTTTTTTTTTTTTTTAATTAGAACACAATGGCACACTATACACATCTGAATACTTTTGGTCTCCGCTATTTTTCGGCAAGCGAATGAACGCTGTAGCGCTTTCACTGGAAAATAACTTGAGATCTGGGATTTGGAGCGAGTTCGCAAAACATTTGATTCATATCGCGACTCCGAAGATCGTTTCGCGAATCTTATGATCGGGCCATCGGAGTTCGCAAAACATTTGATTCAGATCCGGACTCCGAAGCGCGTTTCGCGAATAATTTGATCGGGGCTTCGGAGCGAGTCGGCAAAACATTTGATTCAGATCGGGACTCCTAAGCGCATTTAGCGAATCATTTGATCGGGGCTTCGGAGCGAGTCGGCAAAACATTTGATTCAGATCGGGACTCCGAAGCGCATTTCGCGAATAATTTGATCGGTGCTTCGGAGCGAGTCGGCAAAACATTTGATTCAGATCGGGACTCCGAAGCGCATTTCGCGAATCATTTGATCGGGGCTTCGGAGCGAGTCGGCAAAACATTTGATTCAGATCGGGACTCCGAAGCGCATTTCGCGAATCATTTGAGATCTGGTCTTTCGAGCGGATTTGCAAAACATTTGATTCTATCATGTACTTGTCCAGATCAACTTTTAATAAAGAGAAAAGAGTTTTAGAGACAGATTTGTGTCAATAGCCTGTTAGTAATCCCACAGTCCATAGCATCAGTAACTGTATAATTTAGTAAGGGAAAATTAAAACAAAATAGGATGAGTTTCAATTTTTATTTTATTTTTGTAGAAATGGTCATCTTAACCTCTGTGCAGTGTTCAGGTTATTTCAGGACCCCAAATTAAATTCTAATACTAATACTGCATCATACAGGTGTTTATTTGAGTTGAATATTTCGATAATCATGTAAGGAAACGAAGCCATAATTTGATAAGTTTACATTTACATTTATTCATTCAGCAGACGCTTTTATCCAAAGCGACTTACAAATGAGGATAAAAAACAACACAACGAAAAACAACAAAAAGGGCAACCAAAAGTTTATGAGTATAAACAAGATGCATGCAATATGAAGGCAGATATTGTCTGATATGTTAAGAAATAATATAAAACAAAAAGTCCAGATGATTCAAGCTGTTCGTGACTGTGAGTGTAACAGCAGCAGCAGAGATTATTAACCGTAAATGAAAACATTTAAAACTCTGAATCCTCAATTAGAAAATAAATAAATAAAAATGTAGCAAAACATTACATTCAGATGATATGTAGAACTCTCTGTGATTATCAGTGTCAGACAGGCGTACTACTCTGGCTGTGACATCATCATCCTGGGGAGGGACTTTGAGAGGATTCAGATCATCCCAGGAGCCAAACATGGGAACATCTAGGTGGACACACACACACACACACACACACACACACACACACACGGTTCTGGTGTCCAAACAACATCAAGGTCTTTATAAACTGTTACAGCACTTTCTCAGAGTGACAAATAGCATAGCTTTTAGCCTCATGGTTGCAGTTTGAGGTTTAGGAATTAGTTTTATTAATTTTTTTTTAGCCTTTATGTTATGTCAGTTTTAATAATTTTAGCATTTCAACTTTTTTTGTAAAAAGTTACTACTTTATAAATTAAATGAAAACAGTACTAAAATTTGTGCTTTTTACTTTACAAATCATTGCAAAGCAACTTTACAGAAAATACGTTTCTCCCATATTTAGTAGTAGCTTACACGACTTATCTATATCATTTTACTTTAGCTTTATTTCAATTACAGAAAACTGTTTTTAGTTGTTTCAGTCTTAGTTAACAACAATGACACATAGTTGGTTGCTTTGGGAATAAATGTTTAACTGTGTGAGCTTATTTTATATATTTATTTCTTTAAATAAAATGTAAAAATTATATAAATTTTTTGTACGAGTTTCTGTCTTGTGCTGAATGCTAAAAAGATGATGCTTTAAAGACCAAACGGTTGACGGTACCCATTCACTTCCATAGTATTTCTTCCTGTAGCATAGAAGTCAATGGGTGCCGTCAACTGTTCACTCTCAAAAAACATCTTCTTTAGTGTTCAGCAGAAAAAAAAACACTTTCAGGCTGAGGAAGAGTAAACGATAGCAGGATATGATTGTTTGATTCCTCTCACACAGACAATATACAGTTGTGTTCCAAATTATTCAACCCCCTTGACTTGCAAGACAATTTGCAGTGGAGGATAACATTTTATGAAATCAATTTAACAAAATCACCATGTGGGTGTTTTGAAACTGCTGGGTGTTTCTGAATCATGCAATCTAAATGATCCCCCTTACCCAACCCCACCCCTAAACCTAACGTCACTATTACATCAACTAATCAGGTATCATGGTGTAAAAACACCTTGATCTCATAACTCCCATTACTTTTTTTTTTTTTTTTGAGATAACAAAAAAGGGGAAAACAGAGACATGTGAATCTGTAAAGCAATAAGATGCATACTGTATAACATATCAATCATGTTTCTAATACATTAAGTATCCTTTTCAGCAGTTTAAATGTCTTTAGAGCTTTTCGATTATTCTGTATTGAAGTTAGAGAGTCGTAAAAAAATCTTCAGAAATCTACCATTTGGTACAGTACGATATACATTTTGCTTTATGTATGATATTTTCCTAACAGAGTAAGAAGTTTAATAATAGTATCCATTTCCAACAAAAAAAAAAAGTGAAGTGACATTCAGCCAAGTATGGTGACCCATACTCAGAATTTGTGCTCTGCATTTAACCCACCCGAAGTGCACACACACAGAGCAGTGAACACACACACCCGGAGCAGTGGGCAGCCATTTATGCTGCGGCGCCCGGGGAGCAGTTGGGGGTTCAATGCCTTGCTCAAGGGCACCTAAGTCGTGGTATTGAAGGTGGAGAGAGAATTGTACATGCACTCCCACCCACAATTCCTGCCGGCCCGGGACTCGAACTCAGAACCTTTCTTATAAAACTTATAAAATAACTCAAAAAGAAACCAAGAAACTTGGGACCAAAATAATTTAGTATAATTACAACTGAAAAATAAGTGTACAATTGTTTCATTTTCTTCTTTACAGAAACTACATAATGGCAAAAACCCTTCTTTAAACTTACAAATAAAATCATTACATGGATAGTATCTGTTTATTATTTTAAAGTGAGTTTCTTTAACTTTATTAGGAATTACATATTTATTTATATCTGACCACAAATTCTTAAAACCACCCATTACTTTCCTGCAGAGACCTATACTTGGTCGACTTCTGGCGACAGCGGAAGTTCGTCACTACGTTTGTGCACGGCCACGGAGCCTATTAACATAAAGCAAACAACAATACATGTATTATTTTGAGTTAAGCATAACACTTTAATAAAAACAACTCATTAATTTGGAAAGTTACTATCACATGTATGCAATAATATACCAGTTACTTAGAACATCAATTCAAAGTTAAATAACCTACAAACCATTATAAAATAATTTGAATTCTGCTTGTACAACAGATTTGTTCAACTGCTCGTATTTCCTACATTGTTGTGGATTTTATTGATAACTTTAAATGTCTTTGTTAATTTTGTGTGACTTAAGCCAGAAAGAGAGCAGTATAAAAGGGTGATGGCAAAAGTATAAAAACACCGCTTCACTAACCTGCTCGACTGTTAGCATAACTGCTACCATGTGCTACATTAAATGTATAACGTTACATCTAACAATACAAATAAAACATACTATATTTGATTAATGTACATCTAACAACACAAATAAAACATACTATATTTGATTAATGTCTATATAGTTACCGATAAGCTTTTAATATAAGTTATTGTTTTAGTTAAGACACTCACCTGGGACTGGACCATCTGGACATTTACTGCTCTGCACCACAAACAGCCCGTTATGACGCGTGATTTAACGTCTCCGCAACTTTTCCACGCAAACCTGGAAGGCACAGCCCACGGTGCGAGATCGACCGTACTCCGGTTGGACACGGACCTCATCCTCCGTGAAGGGCTTAGCACACACTAAAGTACCTTTCCTCAGAGTAATTGTCGTCTCCTCCTCTCACCATATAGCCCAATTCAACGCTTATTTTTATTTTCGTAGGTGGGAAAATGAAATGATAAATACGTTTTTTTTTTTTTTTAATTAGAACACAATGGCACACTATACACATCTGAATACTTTTGGTCTCCGCTATTTTTCGGCAAGCGAATGAACGCTGTAGCGCTTTCACTGGAAAATAACTTGAGATCTGGGATTTGGAGCGAGTTCGCAAAACATTTGATTCATATCGCGACTCCGAAGATCGTTTCGCGAATCTTATGATCGGGCCATCGGAGTTCGCAAAACATTTGATTCAGATCCGGACTCCGAAGCGCGTTTCGCGAATAATTTGATCGGGGCTTCGGAGCGAGTCGGCAAAACATTTGATTCAGATCGGGACTCCTAAGCGCATTTAGCGAATCATTTGATCGGGGCTTCGGAGCGAGTCGGCAAAACATTTGATTCAGATCGGGACTCCGAAGCGCATTTCGCGAATAATTTGATCGGTGCTTCGGAGCGAGTCGGCAAAACATTTGATTCAGATCGGGACTCCGAAGCGCATTTCGCGAATCATTTGATCGGGGCTTCGGAGCGAGTCGGCAAAACATTTGATTCAGATCGGGACTCCGAAGCGCATTTCGCGAATCATTTGAGATCTGGTCTTTCGAGCGGATTTGCAAAACATTTGATTCTATCATGTACTTGTCCAGATCAACTTTTAATAAAGAGAAAAGAGTTTTAGAGACAGATTTTTGTCAATAGCCTGTTAGTAATCCCACAGTCCATAGCATCAGTAACTGTATAATTTAGTAAGGGAAAATTAAAACAAAATAGGATGAGTTTCAATTTTTATTTTATTTTTGTAGAAATGGTCATCTTAACCTCTGTGCAGTGTTCAGGTTATTTCAGGACCCCAAATTAAATTCTAATACTAATACTGCATCATACAGGTGTTTATTTGAGTTGAATATTTCGATAATCATGTAAGGAAACGAAGCCATAATTTGATAAGTTTACATTTACATTTATTCATTCAGCAGACGCTTTTATCCAAAGCGACTTACAAATGAGGATAAAAAACAACACAACGAAAAACAACAAAAAGGGCAACCAAAAGTTTATGAGTATAAACAAGATGCATGCAATATGAAGGCAGATATTGTCTGATATGTTAAGAAATAATATAAAACAAAAAGTCCAGATGATTCAAGCTGTTCGTGACTGTGAGTGTAACAGCAGCAGCAGAGATTATTAACCGTAAATGAAAACATTTAAAACTCTGAATCCTCAATTAGAAAATAAATAAATAAAAATGTAGCAAAACATTACATTCAGATGATATGTAGAACTCTCTGTGATTATCAGTGTCAGACAGGCGTACTACTCTGGCTGTGACATCATCATCCTGGGGAGGGACTTTGAGAGGATTCAGATCATCCCAGGAGCCAAACACGGGAACATCTAGGTGGACACACACACACACACACACACACACACACACACACACACACGGTTCTGGTGTCCAAACAACATCAAGGTCTTTATAAACTGTTACAGCACTTTCTCAGAGTGACAAATAGCATAGCTTTTAGCCTCATGGTTGCAGTTTGAGGTTTAGGAATTAGTTTTATTAATTTTTTTTTAGCCTTTATGTTATGTCAGTTTTAATAATTTTAGCATTTCAACTTTTTTTGTAAAAAGTTACTACTTTATAAATTAAATGAAAACAGTACTAAAATTTGTGCTTTTTACTTTACAAATCATTGCAAAGCAACTTTACAGAAAATACGTTTCTCCCATATTTAGTAGTAGCTTACACGACTTATCTATATCATTTTACTTTAGCTTTATTTCAATTACAGAAAACTGTTTTTAGTTGTTTCAGTCTTAGTTAACAACAATGACACATAGTTGGTTGCTTTGGGAATAAATGTTTAACTGTGTGAGCTTATTTTATATATTTATTTCTTTAAATAAAATGTAAAAATTATATAAATTTTTTGTACGAGTTTCTGTCTTGTGCTGAATGCTAAAAAGATGATGCTTTAAAGACCAAACGGTTGACGGTACCCATTCACTTCCATAGTATTTCTTCCTGTAGCATAGAAGTCAATGGGTGCCGTCAACTGTTCACTCTCAAAAAACATCTTCTTTAGTGTTCAGCAGAAAAAAAAACACTTTCAGGCTGAGGAAGAGTAAACGATAGCAGGATATGATTGTTTGATTCCTCTCACACAGACAATATACAGTTGTGTTCCAAATTATTCAACCCCCTTGACTTGCAAGACAATTTGCAGTGGAGGATAACATTTTATGAAATCAATTTAACAAAATCACCATGTGGGTGTTTTGAAACTGCTGGGTGTTTCTGAATCATGCAATCTAAATGATCCCCCTTACCCAACCCCACCCCTAAACCTAACGTCACTATTACATCAACTAATCAGGTATCATGGTGTAAAAACACCTTGATCTCATAACTCCCATTACTTTTTTTTTTTTTTTTGAGATAACAAAAAAGGGGAAAACAGAGACATGTGAATCTGTAAAGCAATAAGATGCATACTGTATAACATATCAATCATGTTTCTAATACATTAAGTATCCTTTTCAGCAGTTTAAATGTCTTTAGAGCTTTTCGATTATTCTGTATTGAAGTTAGAGAGTCGTAAAAAAATCTTCAGAAATCTACCATTTGGTACAGTACGATATACATTTTGCTTTATGTATGATATTTTCCTAACAGAGTAAGAAGTTTAATAATAGTATCCATTTCCAACAAAAAAAAAAAGTGAAGTGACATTCAGCCAAGTATGGTGACCCATACTCAGAATTTGTGCTCTGCATTTAACCCACCCGAAGTGCACACACACAGAGCAGTGAACACACACACCCGGAGCAGTGGGCAGCCATTTATGCTGCGGCGCCCGGGGAGCAGTTGGGGGTTCAATGCCTTGCTCAAGGGCACCTAAGTCGTGGTATTGAAGGTGGAGAGAGAATTGTACATGCACTCCCACCCACAATTCCTGCCGGCCCGGGACTCGAACTCAGAACCTTTCTTATAAAACTTATAAAATAACTCAAAAAGAAACCAAGAAACTTGGGACCAAAATAATTTAGTATAATTACAACTGAAAAATAAGTGTACAATTGTTTCATTTTCTTCTTTACAGAAACTACATAATGGCAAAAACCCTTCTTTAAACTTACAAATAAAATCATTACATGGATAGTATCTGTTTATTATTTTAAAGTGAGTTTCTTTAACTTTATTAGGAATTACATATTTATTTATATCTGACCACAAATTCTTAAAACCACCCATTACTTTCCTGCAGAGACCTATACTTGGTCGACTTCTGGCGACAGCGGAAGTTCGTCACTACGTTTGTGCACGGCCACGGAGCCTATTAACATAAAGCAAACAACAATACATGTATTATTTTGAGTTAAGCATAACACTTTAATAAAAACAACTCATTAATTTGGAAAGTTACTATCACATGTATGCAATAATATAACAGTTACTTAGAACATCAATTCAAAGTTAAATAACCTACAAACCATTATAAAATAATTTGAATTCTGCTTGTACAACAGATTTGTTCAACTGCTCGTATTTCCTACATTGTTGTGGATTTTATTGATAACTTTAAATGTCTTTGTTAATTTTGTGTGACTTAAGCCAGAAAGAGAGCAGTATAAAAGGGTGATGGCAAAAGTATAAAAACACCGCTTCACTAACCTGCTCGACTGTTAGCATAACTGCTACCATGTGCTACATTAAATGTATAACGTTACATCTAACGATACAAATAAAACATACTATATTTGATTAATGTACATCTAACAACACAAATAAAACATACTATATTTGATTAATGTCTATATAGTTACCGATAAGCTTTTAATATAAGTTATTGTTTTAGTTAAGACACTCACCTGGGACTGGACCATCTGGACATTTACTGCTCTGCACCACAAACAGCCCGTTATGACGCGTGATTTAACGTCTCCGCAACTTTTCCACGCAAACCTGGAAGGCACAGCCCACGGTGCGAGATCGACCGTACTCCGGTTGGACACGGACCTCATCCTCCGTGAAGGGCTTAGCACACACTAAAGTACCTTTCCTCAGAGTGATTGTCGTCTCCTCCTCTCACCATATAGCCCAATTCAACGCTTATTTTTATTTTCGTAGGTGGGAAAACTATGAAATGATAAATAAGTTTTTTTTTTTTTTTAATTAGAACACAAAGGCACACTATACACATCTGAATTCTTTTGGTCTCCGCTATTTTTCGGCAAGCGAATGAACGCTGTAGCGCTTTCACTGGAAAATAACTTGAGATCTGGGATTTGGAGCGAGTTCGCAAAACATTTGATTCATATCGCGACTCCGAAGATCGTTTCGCGAATCTTATGATCGGGCCATCGGAGTTCGCAAAACATTTGATTCAGATCCGGACTCCGAAGCGCGTTTCGCGAATAATTTGATCGGGGCTTCGGAGCGAGTCGGCAAAACATTTGATTCAGATCGGGACTCCGAAGCGCATTTCGCGAATAATTTGATCGGTGCTTCGGAGCGAGTCGGCAAAACATTTGATTCAGATCGGGACTCCGAAGCGCATTTAGCGAATCATTTGATCGGGGCTTCGGAGCGAGTCGGCAAAACATTTGATTCAGATCGGGACTCCGAAGCGCATTTCGCGAATCATTTGATCGGGGCTTCGGAGCGAGTCGGCAAAACATTTGATTCAGATCGGGACTCCGAAGCGCATTTCGCGAATCATTTGAGATCTGGTCTTTCGAGCGGATTTGCAAAACATTTGATTCTATCATGTACTTGTCCAGATCAACTTTTAATAAAGAGAAAAGAGTTTTAGAGACAGATTTTTGTCAATAGCCTGTTAGTAATCCCACAGTCCATAGCATCAGTAACTGTATAATTTAGTAAGGGAAAATTAAAACAAAATAGGATGAGTTTCAATTTTTATTTTATTTTTGTAGAAATGGTCATCTTAACCTCTGTGCAGTGTTCAGGTTATTTCAGGACCCCAAATTAAATTCTAATACTAATACTGCATCATACAGGTGTTTATTTGAGTTGAATATTTCGATAATCATGTAAGGAAACGAAGCCATAATTTGATAAGTTTACATTTACATTTATTCATTCAGCAGACGCTTTTATCCAAAGCGACTTACAAATGAGGATAAAAAACAACACAACGAAAAACAACAAAAAGGGCAACCAAAAGTTTATAAGTGAGTATAAACAAGATGCATGCAATATGAAGGCAGATATTGTCTGATATGTTAAGAAATAATATAAAACAAAAAGTCCAGATGATTCAAGCTGTTCGTGACTGTGAGTGTAACAGCAGCAGCAGAGATTATTAACCGTAAATGAAAACATTTAAAACTCTGATTCCTCAATTAGAAAATAAATAAATAAAAATGTAGCAAAACATTACATTCAGATGATATGTAGAACTCTCTGTGATTATCAGTGTCAGACAGGCGTACTACTCTGGCTGTGACATCATCATCCTGGGGAGGGACTTTGAGAGGATTCAGATCATCCCAGGAGCCAAACACGGGAACATCTAGGTGGACACACACACACACACACACACACACACACACACACACACACACGGTTCTGGTGTCCAAACAACATCAAGGTCTTTATAAACTGTTACAGCACTTTCTCAGAGTGACAAATAGCATAGCTTTTAGCCTCATGGTTGCAGTTTGAGGTTTAGGAATTAGTTTTATTAATTTTTTTTTAGCCTTTATGTTATGTCAGTTTTAATAATTTTAGCATTTCAACTTTTTTGGTAAAAAGTTACTACTTTATAAATTAAATGAAAACAGTACTAAAATAAGTGCTTTTTACTTTACAAATCATTGCAAAGCAACTTTACAGAAAATAAGTTTCTCCCATATTTAGTAGTAGCTTACACGACTTATCTATATCATTTTACTTTAGCTTTATTTTAATTACAGAAAACTGTTTTTAGTTGTTTCAGTCTTAGTTAACAACAATGACACATAGTTGGTTGCTTTGGGAATAAATGTTTAACTGTGTGAGCTTATTTTATATATTTATTTCTTTAAATAAAATGTAAAAATTATATATATTTTTTGTACGAGTTTCTGTCTTCTGCTGAATGCTAAAAAGATGATGCTTTAAAGACCAAACGGTTGACGGTACCCATTCACTTCCATAGTATTTCTTCCTGTAGCATAGAAGTCAATGGGTGCCGTCAACTGTTCACTCTCAAAAAACATCTTCTTTAGTGTTCAGCAGAAAAAAAAACACTTTCAGGCTGAGGAAGAGTAAACGATAGCAGGATATGATTGTTTGATTCCTCTCACACAGACAATATACAGTTGTGTTCCAAATTATTCAACCCCCTTGACTTGCAAGACAATTTGCAGTGGAGGATAACATTTTATGAAATCAATTTAACAAAATCACCATGTGGGTGTTTTGAAACTGCTGGGTGTTTCTGAATCATGCAATCTAAATGATCCCCCTTACCCAACCCCACCCCTAAACCTAACGTCACTATTTCATCAACTAATCAGGTATCATGGTGTAAAAACACCTTGATCTCATAACTCCCATTACTTTTTTTTTTTTTTTTGAGATAACAAAAAAGGGGAAAACAGAGACATGTGAATCTGTAAAGCAATAAGATGCATACTGTATAACATATCAATCATGTTTCTAATACATTAAGTATCCTTTTCAGCAGTTTAAATGTCTTTAGAGCTTTTCGATTATTCTGTATTGAAGTTAGAGAGTCGTAAAAAAATCTTCAGAAATCTACCATTTGGTACAGTACGATATACATTTTGCTTTATGTATGATATTTTCCTAACAGAGTAAGAAGTTTAATTTCCATTTCCAACAAAAAAAAAGTGAAGTGACATTCAGCCAAGTATGGTGACCCATACTCAGAATTTGTGCTCTGCATTTAACCCACCCGAAGTGCACACACACAGAGCAGTGAACACACACACCCGGAGCAGTGGGCAGCCATTTATGCTGCGGCGCCCGGGGAGCAGTTGGGGGTTCAATGCCTTGCTCAAGGGCACCTAAGTCGTGGTATTGAAGGTGGAGAGAGAATTGTACATGCACTCCCACCCACAATTCCTGCCGCCCCGGGACTCAAACTCAGAACCTTTCGATTGGGAGTCGGACTCTCTAACCATTAGGCCACGACTTCCCCTGGATTAAACCAGTATCACAATCCATAAACAAGACCATTACATCGGTTATTGTGACAAACTTATAAAATAACTCAAAAAGAAACCAAGAAACTTGGGACCAAAATAATTTAGTATAATTACAACTGAAAAATAAGTGTACAATTGTTTCATTTTCTTCTTTACAGAAACTACATAATGGCAAAAACCCTTCTTTAATCTTACTAATAAAATCATTACATGGATAGTATCTGTTTATTATTTTAAAGTGAGTTTCTTTAACTTTATTAGGAATTACATATTTATTTATATCTGACCACAAATTCTTAAAACCACCCATTACTTTCCTGCAGAGACCTATACTTGGTCGACTTCTGGCGACAGCGGAAGTTCGTCACTACGTTTGTGCACGGCCACGGAGCCTATTAACATAAAGCAAACAACAATACATGTATTATTTTGAGTTAAGCATAACACTTTAATAAAAACAACTCATTAATTTGGAAAGTTACTATCACATGTATGCAATAATATACCAGTTACTTAGAACATCAATTCAAAGTTAAATAACCTACAAACCATTATACAATAATTTGAATTCTGCTTGTACAACAGATTTGTTCAACTGCTCGTATTTCCTACATTGTTGTGGATTTTATTGATAACTTTAAATGTCTTTGTTAATTTTGTGTGACTTAAGCCAGAAAGAGAGCAGTATAAAAGGGTGATGGCAAAAGTATAAAAACACCGCTTCACTAACCTGCTCGACTGTTAGCATAACTGCTACCATGTGCTACATTAAATGTATAACGTTACATCTAACAATACAAATAAAACATACTATATTTGATTAATGTACATCTAACAACACAAATAAAACATACTATATTTGATTAATGTCTATATAGTTACCGATAAGCTTTTAATATAAGTTATTGTTTAAGTTAAGACACTCACCTGGGACTGGACCATCTGGACATTTACTGCTCTGCACCACAAACAGCCCGTTATGACGCGTGATTTAACGTCGCCGCAACTTTTCCACGCAAACCTGGAAGGCACAGCCCACGGTGCGAGATCGACCGTACTCCGGTTGGACACGGACCTCATCCTCCGTGAAGGGCTTAGCACACACTAAAGTACCTTTCCTCAGAGTAATTGTCGTCTCCTCCTCTCACCATATAGCCCAATTCAACGCTTATTTTTATTTTCGTAGGTGGGAAAACTATGAAATGATAAATACGTTTTTTTTTTTTTTTTTAATTAGAACACAATGGCACACTATACACATCTGAATACTTTTGGTCTCCGCTATTTTTCGGCAAGCGAATGAACGCTGTAGCGCTTTCACTGGAAAATAACTTGAGATCTGGGATTTGGAGCGAGTTCGCAAAACATTTGATTCAGATCCGGACTCCGAAGCGCGTTTCGCGAATAATTTGATCGGGGCTTCGGAGCGAGTCGGCAAAACATTTGATTCAGATCGGGACTCCTAAGCGCATTTAGCGAATCATTTGATCGGGGCTTCGGAGCGAGTCGGCAAAACATTTGATTCAGATCGGGACTCCGAAGCGCATTTCGCGAATCATTTGATCGGGGCTTCGGAGCGAGTCGGCAAAACATTTGATTCAGATCGGGACTCCTAAGCGCATTTAGCGAATCATTTGATCGGGGCTTCGGAGCGAGTCGGCAAAACATTTGATTCAGATCGGGACTCCGAAGCGCATTTCGCGAATAATTTGATCGGTGCTTCGGAGCGAGTCGGCAAAACACCTGATTCAGATCGGGACTCCGAAGCGCATTTCGCGAATCATTTGATCGGGGCTTCGGAGCGAGTCGGCAAAACATTTGATTCAGATCGGGACTCCGAAGCGCATTTCGCGAATCATTTGAGATCTGGTCTTTCGAGCGGATTTGCAAAACATTTGATTCTATCATGTACTTGTCCAGATCAACTTTTAATAAAGAGAAAAGAGTTTTAGAGACAGATTTTTGTCAATAGCCTGTTAGTAATCCCACAGTCCATAGCATCAGTAACTGTATAATTTAGTAAGGGAAAATTAAAACAAAATAGGATGAGTTTCAATTTTTATTTTATTTTTGTAGAAATGGTCATCTTAACCTCTGTGCAGTGTTCAGGTTATTTCAGGACCCCAAATTAAATTCTAATACTAATACTGCATCATACAGGTGTTTATTTGAGTTGAATATTTCGATAATCATGTAAGGAAACAAAGCCATAATTTGATAAGTTTACATTTACATTTATTCATTCAGCAGACGCTTTTATCCAAAGCGACTTACAAATGAGGATAAAAAACAACACAACGAAAAACAACAAAAAGGGCAACCAAAAGTTTATGAGTATAAACAAGATGCATGCAATATGAAGGCAGATATTGTCTGATATGTTAAGAAATAATATAAAACAAAAAGTCCAGATGATTCAAGCTGTTCGTGACTGTGAGTGTAACAGCAGCAGCAGAGATTATTAACCGTAAATGAAAACATTTAAAACTCTGATTCCTCAATTAGAAAATAAATAAATAAAAATGTAGCAAAACATTACATTCAGATGATATGTAGAACTCTCTGTGATTATCAGTGTCAGACAGGCGTACTACTCTGGCTGTGACATCATCATCCTGGGGAGGGACTTTGAGAGGATTCAGATCATCCCAGGAGCCAAACACGGGAACATCTAGGTGGACACACACACACACACACACACACAAACACACACACACACACACACGGTTCTGGTGTCCAAACAACATCAAGGTCTTTATAAACTGTTACAGCACTTTCTCAGAGTGACAAATAGCATAGCTTTTAGCCTCATGGTTGCAGTTTGAGGTTTAGGAATTAGTTTTATTAATTTTTTTTTAGCCTTTATGTTATGTCAGTTTTAATAATTTTAGCATTTCAACTTTTTTTGTAAAAAGTTACTACTTTATAAATTAAATGAAAACAGTACTAAAATTTGTGCTTTTTACTTTACAAATCAATGCAAAGCAACTTTACAGAAAATACGTTTCTCCCATATTTAGTAGTAGCTTACACGACTTATCTATATCATTTTACTTTAGCTTTATTTCAATTACAGAAAACTGTTTTTAGTTGTTTCAGTCTTAGTTAACAACAATGAGACATAGTTGGTTGCTTTGGGAATAAATGTTTAACTGTGTGAGCTTATTTTATATATTTATTTCTTTAAATAAAATGTAAAAATTATATATATTTTTTGTACGAGTTTCTGTCTTCTGCTGAATGCTAAAAAGATGATGCTTTAAAGACCAAACGGTTGACGGTACCCATTCACTTCCATAGTATTTCTTCCTGTAGCATAGAAGTCAATGGGTGCCGTCAACTGTTCACTCTCAAAAAACATCTTCTTTAGTGTTCAGCAGAAAAAAAAACACTTTCAGGCTGAGGAAGAGTAAACGATAGCAGGATATGATTGTTTGATTCCTCTCACACAGACAATATACAGTTGTGTTCCAAATTATTCAACCCCCTTGACTTGAAAGACAATTTGCAGTGGAGGATAACATTTTATGAAATCAATTTAACAAAATCACCATGTGGGTGTTTTGAAACTGCTGGGTGTTTCTGAATCATGCAATCTAAATGATCCCCCTTACCCAACCCCACCGCTAAACCTAACGTCACTATTACATCAACTAATCAGGTATCATGGTGTAAAAACACCTTGATCTCATAACTCCCATTACTTTTTTTTTTTTTTTTGAGATAACAAAAAAGGGGAAAACAGAGACATGTGAATCTGTAAAGCAATAAGATGCATACTGTATAACATATCAATCATGTTTCTAATACATTAAGTATCCTTTTCAGCAGTTTAAATGTCTTTAGAGCTTTTCGATTATTCTGTATTGAAGTTAGAGAGTCGTAAAAAAATCTTCAGAAATCTACCATTTGGTACAGTACGATATACATTTTGCTTTATGTATGATATTTTCCTAACAGAGTAAGAAGTTTAATAATAGTATCCATTTCCAACAAAAAAAAAAAGTGAAGTGACATTCAGCCAAGTATGGTGACCCATACTCAGAATTTGTGCTCTGCATTTAACCCACCCGAAGTGCACACACACAGAGCAGTGAACACACACACCCGGAGCAGTGGGCAGCCATTTATGCTGCGGCGCCCGGGGAGCAGTTGGGGGTTCAATGCCTTGCTCAAGGGCACCTAAGTCGTGGTATTGAAGGTGGAGAGAGAATTGTACATGCACTCCCACCCACAATTCCTGCCGGCCCGGGACTCGAACTCAGAACCTTTCTTATAAAACTTATAAAATAACTCAAAAAGAAACCAAGAAACTTGGGACCAAAATAATTTAGTATAATTACAACTGAAAAATAAGTGTACAATTGTTTCATTTTCTTCTTTAAAGAAACTACATAATGGCAAAAACCCTTCTTTAAACTTACAAATAAAATCATTACATGGATAGTATCTGTTTATTATTTTAAAGTGAGTTTCTTTAACTTTATTAGGAATTACATATTTATTTATATCTGACCACAAATTCTTAAAACCACCCATTACTTTCCTGCAGAGACCTATACTTGGTCGACTTCTGGCGACAGCGGAAGTTCGTCACTACGTTTGTGCACGGCCACGGAGCCTATTAACATAAAGCAAACAACAATACATGTATTATTTTGAGTTAAGCATAACACTTTAATAAAAACAACTCATTAATTTGGAAAGTTACTATCACATGTATGCAATAATATACCAGTTACTTAGAACATCAATTCAAAGTTAAATAACCTACAAACCATTATAAAATAATTTGAATTCTGCTTGTACAACAGATTTGTTCAACTGCTCGTATTTCCTACATTGTTGTGGATTTTATTGATAACTTTAAATGTCTTTGTTAATTTTGTGTGACTTAAGCCAGAAAGAGAGCAGTATAAAAGGGTGATGGCAAAAGTATAAAAACACCGCTTCACTAACCTGCTCGACTGTTAGCATAACTGCTACCATGTGCTACATTAAATGTATAACGTTACATCTAACGATACAAATAAAACATACTATATTTGATTAATGTACATCTAACAACACAAATAAAACATACTATATTTGATTAATGTCTATATAGTTACCGATAAGCTTTTAATATAAGTTATTGTTTTAGTTAAGACACTCACCTGGGACTGGACCATCTGGACATTTACTGCTCTGCACCACAAACAGCCCGTTATGACGCGTGATTTAACGTCTCCGCAACTTTTCCACGCAAACCTGGAAGGCACAGCCCACGGTGCGAGATCGACCGTACTCCGGTTGGACACGGACCTCATCCTCCGTGAAGGGCTTAGCACACACTAAAGTACCTTTCCTCAGAGTGATTGTCGTCTCCTCCTCTCACCATATAGCCCAATTCAACGCTTATTTTTATTTTCGTAGGTGGGAAAACTATGAAATGATAAATAAGTTTTTTTTTTTTTTTAATTAGAACACAAAGGCACACTATACACATCTGAATTCTTTTGGTCTCCGCTATTTTTCGGCAAGCGAATGAACGCTGTAGCGCTTTCACTGGAAAATAACTTGAGATCTGGGATTTGGAGCGAGTTCGCAAAACATTTGATTCATATCGCGACTCCGAAGATCGTTTCGCGAATCTTATGATCGGGCCATCGGAGTTCGCAAAACATTTGATTCAGATCCGGACTCCGAAGCGCGTTTCGCGAATAATTTGATCGGGGCTTCGGAGCGAGTCGGCAAAACATTTGATTCAGATCGGGACTCCGAAGCGCATTTCGCGAATAATTTGATCGGTGCTTCGGAGCGAGTCGGCAAAACATTTGATTCAGATCGGGACTCCGAAGCGCATTTAGCGAATCATTTGATCGGGGCTTCGGAGCGAGTCGGCAAAACATTTGATTCAGATCGGGACTCCGAAGCGCATTTCGCGAATCATTTGATCGGGGCTTCGGAGCGAGTCGGCAAAACATTTGATTCAGATCGGGAGTCCGAAGCGCATTTCGCGAATCATTTGAGATCTGGTCTTTCGAGCGGATTTGCAAAACATTTGATTCTATCATGTACTTGTCCAGATCAACTTTTAATAAAGAGAAAAGAGTTTTAGAGACAGATTTTTGTCAATAGCCTGTTAGTAATCCCACAGTCCATAGCATCAGTAACTGTATAATTTAGTAAGGGAAAATTAAAACAAAATAGGATGAGTTTCAATTTTTATTTTATTTTTGTAGAAATGGTCATCTTAACCTCTGTGCAGTGTTCAGGTTATTTCAGGACCCCAAATTAAATTCTAATACTAATACTGCATCATACAGGTGTTTATTTGAGTTGAATATTTCGATAATCATGTAAGGAAACGAAGCCATAATTTGATAAGTTTACATTTACATTTATTCATTCAGCAGACGCTTTTATCCAAAGCGACTTACAAATGAGGATAAAAAACAACACAACGAAAAACAACAAAAAGGGCAACCAAAAGTTTATAAGTGAGTATAAACAAGATGCATGCAATATGAAGGCAGATATTGTCTGATATGTTAAGAAATAATATAAAACAAAAAGTCCAGATGATTCAAGCTGTTCGTGACTGTGAGTGTAACAGCAGCAGCAGAGATTATTAACCGTAAATGAAAACATTTAAAACTCTGATTCCTCAATTAGAAAATAAATAAATAAAAATGTAGCAAAACATTACATTCAGATGATATGTAGAACTCTCTGTGATTATCAGTGTCAGACAGGCGTACTACTCTGGCTGTGACATCATCATCCTGGGGAGGGACTTTGAGAGGATTCAGATCATCCCAGGAGCCAAACACGGGAACATCTAGGTGGACACACACACACACACACACACACACACACACACACACACACACGGTTCTGGTGTCCAAACAACATCAAGGTCTTTATAAACTGTTACAGCACTTTCTCAGAGTGACAAATAGCATAGCTTTTAGCCTCATGGTTGCAGTTTGAGGTTTAGGAATTAGTTTTATTAATTTTTTTTTAGCCTTTATGTTATGTCAGTTTTAATAATTTTAGCATTTCAACTTTTTTGGTAAAAAGTTACTACTTTATAAATTAAATGAAAACAGTACTAAAATAAGTGCTTTTTACTTTACAAATCATTGCAAAGCAACTTTACAGAAAATAAGTTTCTCCCATATTTAGTAGTAGCTTACACGACTTATCTATATCATTTTACTTTAGCTTTATTTTAATTACAGAAAACTGTTTTTAGTTGTTTCAGTCTTAGTTAACAACAATGACACATAGTTGGTTGCTTTGGGAATAAATGTTTAACTGTGTGAGCTTATTTTATATATTTATTTCTTTAAATAAAATGTAAAAATTATATATATTTTTTGTACGAGTTTCTGTCTTCTGCTGAATGCTAAAAAGATGATGCTTTAAAGACCAAACGGTTGACGGTACCCATTCACTTCCATAGTATTTCTTCCTGTAGCATAGAAGTCAATGGGTGCCGTCAACTGTTCACTCTCAAAAAACATCTTCTTTAGTGTTCAGCAGAAAAAAAAACACTTTCAGGCTGAGGAAGAGTAAACGATAGCAGGATATGATTGTTTGATTCCTCTCACACAGACAATATACAGTTGTGTTCCAAATTATTCAACCCCCTTGACTTGCAAGACAATTTGCAGTGGAGGATAACATTTTATGAAATCAATTTAACAAAATCACCATGTGGGTGTTTTGAAACTGCTGGGTGTTTCTGAATCATGCAATCTAAATGATCCCCCTTACCCAACCCCACCCCTAAACCTAACGTCACTATTTCATCAACTAATCAGGTATCATGGTGTAAAAACACCTTGATCTCATAACTCCCATTACTTTTTTTTTTTTTTTTGAGATAACAAAAAAGGGGAAAACAGAGACATGTGAATCTGTAAAGCAATAAGATGCATACTGTATAACATATCAATCATGTTTCTAATACATTAAGTATCCTTTTCAGCAGTTTAAATGTCTTTAGAGCTTTTCGATTATTCTGTATTGAAGTTAGAGAGTCGTAAAAAAATCTTCAGAAATCTACCATTTGGTACAGTACGATATACATTTTGCTTTATGTATGATATTTTCCTAACAGAGTAAGAAGTTTAATTTCCATTTCCAACAAAAAAAAAGTGAAGTGACATTCAGCCAAGTATGGTGACCCATACTCAGAATTTGTGCTCTGCATTTAACCCACCCGAAGTGCACACACACAGAGCAGTGAACACACACACCCGGAGCAGTGGGCAGCCATTTATGCTGCGGCGCCCGGGGAGCAGTTGGGGGTTCAATGCCTTGCTCAAGGGCACCTAAGTCGTGGTATTGAAGGTGGAGAGAGAATTGTACATGCACTCCCACCCACAATTCCTGCCGGCCCGGGACTCAAACTCAGAACCTTTCGATTGGGAGTCGGACTCTCTAACCATTAGGCCACGACTTCCCCTGGATTAAACCAGTATCACAATCCATAAACAAGACCATTACATCGGTTATTGTGACAAACTTATAAAATAACTCAAAAAGAAACCAAGAAACTTGGGACCAAAATAATTTAGTATAATTACAACTGAAAAATAAGTGTACAATTGTTTCATTTTCTTCTTTACAGAAACTACATAATGGCAAAAACCCTTCTTTAATCTTACTAATAAAATCATTACATGGATAGTATCTGTTTATTATTTTAAAGTGAGTTTCTTTAACTTTATTAGGAATTACATATTTATTTATATCTGACCACAAATTCTTAAAACCACCCATTACTTTCCTGCAGAGACCTATACTTGGTCGACTTCTGGCGACAGCGGAAGTTCGTCACTACGTTTGTGCACGGCCACGGAGCCTATTAACATAAAGCAAACAACAATACATGTATTATTTTGAGTTAAGCATAACACTTTAATAAAAACAACTCATTAATTTGGAAAGTTACTATCACATGTATGCAATAATATACCAGTTACTTAGAACATCAATTCAAAGTTAAATAACCTACAAACCATTATACAATAATTTGAATTCTGCTTGTACAACAGATTTGTTCAACTGCTCGTATTTCCTACATTGTTGTGGATTTTATTGATAACTTTAAATGTCTTTGTTAATTTTGTGTGACTTAAGCCAGAAAGAGAGCAGTATAAAAGGGTGATGGCAAAAGTATAAAAACACCGCTTCACTAACCTGCTCGACTGTTAGCATAACTGCTACCATGTGCTACATTAAATGTATAACGTTACATCTAACAATACAAATAAAACGTACTATATTTGATTAATGTACATCTAACAACACAAATAAAACATACTATATTTGATTAATGTCTATATAGTTACCGATAAGCTTTTAATATAAGTTATTGTTTAAGTTAAGACACTCACCTGGGACTGGACCATCTGGACATTTACTGCTCTGCACCACAAACAGCCCGTTATGACGCGTGATTTAACGTCTCCGCAACTTTTCCACGCAAACCTGGAAGGCACAGCCCACGGTGCGAGATCGACCGTACTCCGGTTGGACACGGACCTCATCCTCCGTGAAGGGCTTAGCACACACTAAAGTACCTTTCCTCAGAGTAATTGTCGTCTCCTCCTCTCACCATATAGCCCAATTCAACGCTTATTTTTATTTTCGTAGGTGGGAAAACTATGAAATGATAAATACGTTTTTTTTTTTTTTTTTAATTAGAACACAATGGCACACTATACACATCTGAATACTTTTGGTCTCCGCTATTTTTCGGCAAGCGAATGAACGCTGTAGCGCTTTCACTGGAAAATAACTTGAGATCTGGGATTTGGAGCGAGTTCGCAAAACATTTGATTCAGATCCGGACTCCGAAGCGCGTTTCGCGAATAATTTGATCGGGGCTTCGGAGCGAGTCGGCAAAACATTTGATTCAGATCGGGACTCCGAAGCGCATTTCGCGAATCATTTGAGATCTGGTCTTTCGAGCGGATTTGCAAAACATTTGATTCTATCATGTACTTGTCCAGATCAACTTTTAATAAAGAGAAAAGAGTTTTAGAGACAGATTTTTGTCAATAGCCTGTTAGTAATCCCACAGTCCATAGCATCAGTAACTGTATAATTTAGTAAGGGAAAATTAAAACAAAATAGGATGAGTTTCAATTTTTATTTTATTTTTGTAGAAATGGTCATCTTAACCTCTGTGCAGTGTTCAGGTTATTTCAGGACCCCAAATTAAATTCTAATACTAATACTGCATCATACAGGTGTTTATTTGAGTTGAATATTTCGATAATCATGTAAGGAAACGAAGCCATAATTTGATAAGTTTACATTTACATTTATTCATTCAGCAGACGCTTTTATCCAAAGCGACTTACAAATGAGGATAAAAAACAACACAACGAAAAACAACAAAAAGGGCAAACAAAAGTTTATAAGTGAGTATAAACAAGATGCATGCAATATGAAGGCAGATATTGTCTGATATGTTAAGAAATAATATAAAACAAAAAGTCCAGATGATTCAAGCTGTTCGTGACTGTGAGTGTAACAGCAGCAGCAGAGATTATTAACCGTAAATGAAAACATTTAAAACTCTGATTCCTCAATTAGAAAATAAATAAATAAAAATGTAGCAAAACATTACATTCAGATGATATGTAGAACTCTCTGTGATTATCAGTGTCAGACAGAAGTACTACTCTGGCTGTGACATCATCATCCTGGGGAGGGACTTTGAGAGGATTCAGATCATCCCAGGAGCCAAACACGGGAACATCTAGGTGGACACACACACACAGACACACACACACACACACACACACACACACACACACACACACACACACACACACACACGGTTCTGGTGTCCAAACAACATCAAGGTCTTTATAAACTGTTACAGCACTTTCTCAGAGTGACAAATAGCATAGCTTTTAGCCTCATGGTTGCAGTTTGAGGTTTAGGAATTAGTTTTATTAATTTTTTTTTAGCCTTTATGTTATGTCAGTTTTAATAATTTTAACATTTCAACTTTTTTGGTAAAAAGTTACTACTTTATAAATTAAATGAAAACAGTACTAAAATTTGTGCTTTTTACTTTACAAATCATTGCAAAGCAACTTTACAGAAAATACGTTTCTCCCATATTTAGTAGTAGCTTACACGACTTATCTATATCATTTTACTTTAGCTTTATTTCAATTACAGAAAACTGTTTTTAGTTGTTTCAGTCTTAGTTAACAACAATGACACATAGTTGGTTGCTTTGGGAATAAATGTTTAACTGTGTGAGCTTATTTTATATATTTATTTCTTTAAATAAAATGTAAAAATTATATATATTTTTTGTACGAGTTTCTGTCTTCTGCTGAATGCTAAAAAGATGATGCTTTAAAGACCAAATGGTTGACGGTACCCATTCACTTCCATAGTATTTCTTCCTGTAGCATAGAAGTCAATGGGTGCCGTCAACTGTTCACTCTCAAAAAACATCTTCTTTAGTGTTCAGCAGAAAAAAAAACACTTTCAGGCTGAGGAAGAGTAAACGATAGCAGGATATGATTGTTTGATTCCTCTCACACAGACAATATACAGTTGTGTTCCAAATTATTCAACCCCCTTGACTTGCAAGACAATTTGCAGTGGAGGATAACATTTTATGAAATCAATTTAACAAAATCACCATGTGGGTGTTTTGAAACTGCTGGGTGTTTCTGAATCATGCAATCTAAATGATCCCCCTTACCCAACCCCACCCCTAAACCTAACGTCACTATTACATAAACTAATCAGGTATCATGGTGTAAAAACACCTTGATCTCATAACTCCCATTACTTTTTTTTTTTTTTTGAGATAACAAAAAAGGGGAAAACAGAGACATGTGAATCTGTAAAGCAATAAGATGCATACTGTATAACATATCAATCATGTTTCTAATACATTAAGTATCCTTTTCAGCAGTTTAAATGTCTTTAGAGCTTTTCGATTATTCTGTATTGAAGTTAGAGAGTCGTAAAAAAATCTTCAGAAATCTACCATTTGGTACAGTACGATATACATTTTGCTTTATGTATGATATTTTCCTAACAGAGTAAGAAGTTTAATTTCCATTTCCAACAAAAAAAAAAAGTGAAGTGACATTCAGCCAAGTATGGTGACCCATACTCAGAATTTGTGCTCTGTATTTAACCCACCCGAAGTGCACACACACAGAGCAGTGAACACACACACCCGGAGCAGTGGGCAGCCATTTATGCTGCGGCGCCCGGGGAGCAGTTGGGGGTTCAATGCCTTGCTCAAGGGCACCTAAGTCGTGGTATTGAAGGTGGAGAGAGAATTGTACATGCACTCCCACCCACAATTCCTGCCGGCCCGGGACTCGAACTCAGAACCTTTCTTATAAAACTTATAAAATAACTCAAAAAGAAACCAAGAAACTTGGGACCAAAATAATTTAGTATAATTACAACTGAAAAATAAGTGTACAATTGTTTCATTTTCTTCTTTACAGAAACTACATAATGGCAAAAACCCTTCTTTAAACTTACTAATAAAATCATTACATGGATAGTATCTGTTTATTATTTTAAAGTGAGTTTCTTTAACTTTATTAGGAATTACATATTTATTTATATCTGACCACAAATTCTTAAAACCACCCATTACTTTCCTGCAGAGACCTATACTTGGTCGACTTCTGGCGACAGCGGAAGTTCGTCACTACGTTTGTGCACGGCCACGGAGCCTATTAACATAAAGCAAACAACAATACATGTATTATTTTGAGTTAAGCATAACACTTTAATAAAAACAACTCATTAATTTGGAAAGTTACTATCACATGTATGCAATAATATACCAGTTACTTAGAACATCAATTCAAAGTTAAATAACCTACAAACCATTATAAAATAATTTGAATTCTGCTTGTACAACAGATTTGTTCAACTGCTCGTATTTCCTACATTGTTGTGGATTTTATTGATAACTTTAAATGTCTTTGTTAATTTTGTGTGACTTAAGCCAGAAAGAGAGCAGTATAAAAGGGTGATGGCAAAAGTATAAAAACACCGCTTCACTAACCTGCTCGACTGTTAGCATAACTGCTACCATGTGCTACATTAAATGTATAACGTTACATCTAACAATACAAATAAAACATACTATATTTGATTAATGTACATCTAACAACACAAATAAAACATACTATATTTGATTAATGTCTATATAGTTACCGATAAGCTTTTAATATAAGTTATTGTTTTAGTTAAGACACTCACCTGGGACTGGACCATCTGGACATTTACTGCTCTGCACCACAAACAGCCCGTTATGACGCGTGATTTAACGTCTCAGCAACTTTTCCACGCAAACCTGGAAGGCACAGCCCACGGTGCGAGATCGACCGTACTCCGGTTGGACACGGACCTCATCCTCCGTGAAGGGCTTAGCACACACTAAAGTACCTTTCCTCAGAGTAATTGTCGTCTCCTCCTCTCACCATATAGCCCAATTCAACGCTTATTTTTATTTTCGTAGGTGGGAAAACTATGAAATGATAAATACGTTTTTTTTTTTTTTTTAATTAGAACACAATGGCACACTATACACATCTGAATACTTTTGGTCTCCGCTATTTTTCGGCAAGCGAATGAACGCTGTAGCGCTTTCACTGGAAAATAACTTGAGATCTGGGATTTGGAGCGAGTTCGCAAAACATTTGATTCATTTCGTGACTCCGAAGATCGTTTCGCGAATCTTATGATCGGGCCATCGGAGTTCGCAAAACATTTGATTCAGATCCGGACTCCGAAGCGCGTTTCGCGAATAATTTGATCGGGGCTTCGGAGCGAGTCGGCAAAACATTTGATTCAGATCGGGACTCCTAAGCGCATTTAGCGAATCATTTGATCGGGGCTTCGGAGCGAGTCGGCAAAACATTTGATTCAGATCGGGACTCCGAAGCGCATTTCGCGAATCATTTGATCGGGGCTTCGGAGCGAGTCGGCAAAACATTTGATTCAGATCGGGACTCCTAAGCGCATTTAGCGAATCATTTGATCGGGGCTTCGGAGCGAGTCGGCAAAACATTTGATTCAGATCGGGACTCCGAAGCGCATTTCGCGAATAATTTGATCGGTGCTTCGGAGCGAGTCGGCAAAACACCTGATTCAGATCGGGACTCCGAAGCGCTTTTCGCGAATCATTTGATCGGGGCTTCGGAGCGAGTCGGCAAAACATTTGATTCAGATCGGGACTCCGAAGCGCATTTCGCGAATCATTTGAGATCTGGTCTTTCGAGCGGATTTGCAAAACATTTGATTCTATCATGTACTTGTCCAGATCAACTTTTAATAAAGAGAAAAGAGTTTTAGAGACAGATTTTTGTCAATAGCCTGTTAGTAATCCCACAGTCCATAGCATTAGTAACTGTATAATTTAGTAAGGGAAAATTAAAACAAAATAGGATGAGTTTCAATTTTTATTTTATTTTTGTAGAAATGGTCATCTTAACCTCTGTGCAGTGTTCAGGGTATTTCAGGACCCCAAATTAAATTCTAATACTAATACTGCATCATACAGGTGTTTATTTGAGTTGAATATTTCGATAATCATGTAAGGAAACGAAGCCATAATTTGATAAGTTTACATTTACATTTATTCATTCAGCAGACGCTTTTATCCAAAGCGACTTACAAATGAGGATAAAAAACAACACAACGAAAAACAACAAAAAGGGCAACCAAAAGTTTATGAGTATAAACAAGATGCATGCAATATGAAGGCAGATATTGTCTGATATGTTAAGAAATAATATAAAACAAAAAGTCCAGATGATTCAAGCTGTTCGTGACTGTGAGTGTAACAGCAGCAGCAGAGATTATTAACCGTAAATGAAAACATTTAAAACTCTGATTCCTCAATTAGAAAATAAATAAATAAAAATGTAGCAAAACATTACATTCAGATGATATGTAGAACTCTCTGTGATTATCAGTGTCAGACAGGCGTACTACTCTGGCTGTGACATCATCATCCTGGGGAGGGACTTTGAGAGGATTCAGATCATCCCAGGAGCCAAACACGGGAACATCTAGGTGGACACACACACACACACACACACACACACACACACACGGTTCTGGTGTCCAAACAACATCAAGGTCTTTATAAACTGTTACAGCACTTTCTCAGAGTGACAAATAGCATAGCTTTTAGCCTCATGGTTGCAGTTTGAGGTTTAGGAATTAGTTTTATTAATTTTTTTTTTAGCCTTTATGTTATGTCAGTTTTAATAATTTTAGCATTTCAACTTTTTTTTGTAAAAAGTTACTACTTTATAAATTAAATGAAAACAGTACTAAAATTTGTGCTTTTTACTTTACAAATCATTGCAAAGCAACTTTACAGAAAATACGTTTCTCCCATATTTAGTAGTAGCTTACACGACTTATCTATATCATTTTACTTTAGCTTTATTTCAATTACAGAAAACTGTTTTTAGTTGTTTCAGTCTTAGTTAACAACAATGACACATAGTTGGTTGCTTTGGGAATAAATGTTTAACTGTGTGAGCTTATTTTATATATTTATTTCTTTAAATAAAATGTAAAAATTATATATATTTTTTGTACGAGTTTCTGTCTTCTGCTGAATGCTAAAAAGATGATGCTTTAAAGACCAAATGGTTGACGGTACCCATTCACTTCCATAGTATTTCTTCCTGTAGCATAGAAGTCAATGGGTGCCGTCAACTGTTCACTCTCAAAAAACATCTTCTTTAGTGTTCAGCAGAAAAAAAAAACACTTTCAGGCTGAGGAAGAGTAAACGATAGCAGGATATGATTGTTTGATTCCTCTCACACAGACAATATACAGTTGTGTTCCAAATTATTCAACCCCCTTGACTTGCAAGACAATTTGCAGTGGAGGATAACATTTTATGAAATCAATTTAACAAAATCACCATGTGGGTGTTTTGAAACTGCTGGGTGTTTCTGAATCATGCAATCTAAATGATCCCCCTTACCCAACCCCACCCCTAAACCTAACGTCACTATTACATCAACTAATCAGGTATCATGGTGTAAAAACACCTTGATCTCATAACTCCCATTACTTTTTTTTTTTTTTTTGAGATAACAAAAAAGGGGAAAACAGAGACATGTGAATCTGTAAAGCAATAAGATGCATACTGTATAACATATCAATCATGTTTCTAATACATTAAGTATCCTTTTCAGCAGTTTAAATGTCTTTAGAGCTTTTCGATTATTCTGTATTGAAGTTAGAGAGTCGTAAAAAAATCTTCAGAAATCTACCATTTGGTACAGTACGATATACATTTTGCTTTATGTATGATATTTTCCTAACAGAGTAAGAAGTTTAATTTCCATTTCCAACAAAAAAAAAAAAGTGAAGTGACATTCAGCCAAGTATGGTGACCCATACTCAGAATTTGTGCTCTGCATTTAACCCACCCGAAGTGCACACACACAGAGCAGTGAACACACACACCCGGAGCAGTGGGCAGCCATTTATGCTGCGGCGCCCGGGGAGCAGTTGGGGGTTCAATGCCTTGCTCAAGGGCACCTAAGTCGTGGTATTGAAGGTGGAGAGAGAATTGTACATGCACTCCCACCCACAATTCCTGCCGGCCCGGGACTCGAACTCAGAACCTTTCTTATAAAACTTATAAAATAACTCAAAAAGAAACCAAGAAACTTGGGACCAAAATAATTTAGTATAATTACAACTGAAAAATAAGTGTACAATTGTTTCATTTTCTTCTTTACAGAAACTACATAATGGCAAAAACCCTTCTTTAAACTTACTAATAAAATCATTACATGGATAGTATCTGTTGATTATTTTAAAGTGAGTTTCTTTAACTTTATTAGGAATTACATATTTATTTATATCTGACCACAAATTCTTAAAACCACCCATTACTTTCCTGCAGAGACCTATACTTGGTCGACTTCTGGCGACAGCGGAAGCTCGTCACTACGTTTGTGCACGGCCACGGAGCCTATTAACATAAAGCAAACAACAATACATGTATTATTTTGAGTTAAGCATAACACTTTAATAAAAACAACTCATTAATTTGGAAAGTTACTATCACATGTATGCAATAATATACCAGTTACTTAGAACATCAATTCAAAGTTAAATAACCTACAAACCATTATAAAATAATTTGAATTCTGCTTGTACAACAGATTTGTTCAACTGCTCGTATTTCCTACATTGTTGTGGATTTTATTGATAACTTTAAATGTCTTTGTTAATTTTGTGTGACTTAAGCCAGAAAGAGAGCAGTATAAAAGGGTGATGGCAAAAGTATAAAACACCGCTTCACTAACCTGCTCGACTGTTAGCATAACTGCTACCATGTGCTACATTAAATGTATAACGTTACATCAAACAATACAAATAAAACATACTATATTTGATTAATGTACATCTAACAACACAAATAAAACATACTATATTTGATTAATGTCTATATAGTTACCGATAAGCTTTTAATATAAGTTATTGTTTTAGTTAAGACACTCACCTGGGACTGGACCATCTGGACATTTACTGCTCTGCACCACAAACAGCCCGTTATGACGCGTGATTTAACGTCTCCGCAACTTTTCCACGCAAACCTGGAAGGCACAACCCACGGTGCGAGATCGACCGTACTCCGGTTGGACACGGACCTCATCCTCCGTGAAGGGCTTAGCACACACTAAAGTACCTTTCCTCAGAGTAATTGTCGTCTCCTCCTCTCACCATATAGCCCAATTCAACGCTTATTTTTATTTTCGTAGGTGGGAAAACTATGAAATGATAAATACGTTTTTTTTTTTTTTATTAGAACACAATGGCACACTATACACATCTGAATACTTTTGGTCTCCGCTATTTTTCGGCAAGCGAATGAACGCTGTAGCGCTTTCACTGGAAAATAACTTGAGATCTGGGATTTGGAGCGAGTTCGCAAAACATTTGATTCATATCGTGACTCCGAAGATCGTTTCGCGAATCTTATGATCGGGCCATCGGAGTTCGCAAAACATTTGATTCAGGTCCGGACTCCGAAGCGCGTTTCGCGAATAATTTGATCGGGGCTTTGGAGCGAGTCGGCAAAACATTTGATTCAGATCGGGACTCCGAAGCGCATTTCGCGAATCATTTGATCGGGGCTTCGGAGCGAGTCGGCAAAACATTTGATTCAGATCGGGACTCCGAAGCGCATTTCGCGAATCATTTGAGATCTGGTCTTTCGAGCGGATTTGCAAAACATTTGATTCTATCATGTACTTGTCCAGATCAACTTTTAATAAAGAGAAAAGAGTTTTAGAGACAGATTTTTGTCAATAGCCTGTTAGTAATCCCACAGTCCATAGCATCAGTAACTGTATAATTTAGTAAGGGAAAATTAAAACAAAATAGGATGAGTTTCAATTTTTATTTTATTTTTGTAGAAATGGTCATCTTAACCTCTGTGCAGTGTTCAGGTTATTTCAGGACCCCAAATTAAATTCTAATACTAATACTGCATCATACAGGTGTTTATTTGAGTTGAATATTTCGATAATCATGTATGAAACGAAGCCATAATTTGATAAGTTTACATTTACATTTATTCATTCAGCAGACGCTTTTATCCAAAGCGACTTACAAATGAGGATAAAAAACAACACAACGAAAAACAACAAAAAGGGCAACCAAAAGTTTATGAGTATAAACAAGATGCATGCAATATGAAGGCAGATATTGTCTGATATGTTAAGAAATAATATAAAACAAAAAGTCCAGATGATTCAAGCTGTTCGTGACTGTGAGTGTAACAGCAGCAGCAGAGATTATTAACCGTAAATGAAAACATTTAAAACTCTGATTCCTCAATTAGAAAATAAATAAATAAAAATGTAGCAAAACATTACATTCAGATGATATGTAGAACTCTCTGTGATTATCAGTGTCAGACAGGCGTACTACTCTGGCTGTGACATCATCATCCTGGGGAGGGACTTTGAGAGGATTCAGATCATCCCAGGAGCCAAACACGGGAACATCTAGGTGGACACACACACACACACACACACACACACACACACACACACACACACACACACGGTTCTGGTGTCCAAACAACATCAAGGTCTTTATAAACTGTTACAGCACTTTCTCAGAGTGACAAATAGCATAGCTTTTAGCCTCATGGTTGCAGTTTGAGGTTTAGGAATTAGTTTTATTAATTTTTTTTTAGCCTTTATGTTATGTCAGTTTTAATAATTTTAACATTTCAACTTTTTTGGTAAAAAGTTACTACTTTATAAATTAAATGAAAACAGTACTAAAATTTGTGCTTTTTACTTTACAAATCATTGCAAAGCAACTTTACAGAAAATACGTTTCTCCCATATTTAGTAGTAGCTTACACGACTTATCTATATCATTTTACTTTAGCTTTATTTCAATTACAGAAAACTGTTTTTAGTTGTTTCAGTCTTAGTTAACAACAATGACACATAGTTGGTTGCTTTGGGAATAAATGTTTAACTGTGTGAGCTTATTTTATATATTTATTTCTTTAAATAAAATTTAAAAATTATATATATTTTTTGTACGAGTTTCTGTCTTCTGCTGAATGCTAAAAAGATGATGCTTTAAAGACCAAATGGTTGACGGTACCCATTCACTTCCATAGTATTTCTTCCTGTAGCATAGAAGTCAATGGGTGCCGTCAACTGTTCACTCTCAAAAAACATCTTCTTTAGTGTTCAGCAGAAAAAAAAACACTTTCAGGCTGAGGAAGAGTAAACGATAGCAGGATATGATTGTTTGATTCCTCTCACACAGACAATATACAGTTGTGTTCCAAATTATTCAACCCCCTTGACTTGCAAGACAATTTGCAGTGGAGGATAACATTTTATGAAATCAATTTAACAAAATCACCATGTGGGTGTTTTGAAACTGCTGGGTGTTTCTGAATCATGCAATCTAAATGATCCCCCTTACCCAACCCCACCCCTAAACCTAACGTCACTATTACATCAACTAATCAGGTATCATGGTGTAAAAACACCTTGATCTCATAACTCCCATTACTTTTTTTTTTTTTTTTTGAGATAACAAAAAAGGGGAAAACAGAGACATGTGAATCTGTAAAGCAATAAGATGCATACTGTATAACATATCAATCATGTTTCTAATACATTAAGTATCCTTTTCAGCAGTTTAAATGTCTTTAGAGCTTTTCGATTATTCTGTATTGAAGTTAGAGAGTCGTAAAAAAATCTAGAGAAATCTACGACTCTCTAAATCTACGACTCTCTAAATCTAGAGAGTCGTAAAAAAATCTTCAGAAATCTACCATTTGGTACAGTACGATATACATTTTGCTTTATGTATGATATTTTCCTAACAGAGTAAGAAGTTTAATTTCCATTTCCAACAAAAAAAAAAAGTGAAGTGACATTCAGCCAAGTATGGTGACCCATACTCAGAATTTGTGCTCTGCATTTAACCCACCCGAAGTGCACACACACAGAGCAGTGAACACACACACCCGGAGCAGTGGGCAGCCATTTATGCTGCGGCGCCCGGGGAGCAGTTGGGGGTTCAATGCCTTGCTCAAGGGCACCTAAGTCGTGGTATTGAAGGTGGAGAGAGAATTGTACATGCACTCCCACCCACGATTCCTGCCGGCCCGGGACTCGAACTCAGAACCTTTCGATTGGGAGTCGGACTCTCTAACCATTAGGCCACGACTTCCCCTGGATTAAACCAGTATCACAATCCATAAACAAGACCATTACATCGGTTATTGTGACAAACTTATAAAATAACTCAAAAAGAAACCAAGAAACTTGGGACCAAAATAATTTAGTATAATTACAACTGAAAAATAAGTGTACAATTGTTTCATTTTCTTCTTTACAGAAACTACATAATGGCAAAAACCCTTCTTTAATCTTACTAATAAAATCATTACATGGATAGTATCTGTTTATTATTTTAAAGTGAGTTTCTTTAACTTTATTAGGAATTACATATTTATTTATATCTGACCACAAATTCTTAAAACCACCCATTACTTTCCTGCAGAGACCTATACTTGGTCGACTTCTGGCGACAGCGGAAGTTCGTCACTACGTTTGTGCACGGCCACGGAGCCTATTAACATAAAGCAAACAACAATACATGTATTATTTTGAGTTAAGCATAACACTTTAATAAAAACAACTCATTAATTTGGAAAGTTACTATCACATGTATGCAATAATATACCAGTTACTTAGAACATCAATTCAAAGTTAAATAACCTACAAACCATTATAAAATAATTTGAATTCTGCTTGTACAACAGATTTGTTCAACTGCTCGTATTTCCTACATTGTTGTGGATTTTATTGATAACTTTAAATGTCTTTGTTAATTTTGTGTGACTTAAGCCAGAAAGAGAGCAGTATAAAAGGGTGATGGCAAAAGTATAAAAACACCGCTTCACTAACCTGCTCGACTGTTAGCATAACTGCTACCATGTGCTACATTAAATGTATAACGTTACATCTAACAATACAAATAAAACATACTATATTTGATTAATGTACATCTAACAACACAAATAAAACATACTATATTTGATTAATGTCTATATAGTTACCGATAAGCTTTTAATATAAGTTATTGTTTTAGTTAAGACACTCACCTGGGACTGGACCATCTGGACATTTACTGCTCTGCACCACAAACAGCCCGTTATGACGCGTGATTTAACGTCTCCGCAACTTTTCCACGCAAACCTGGAAGGCACAGCCCACGGTGCGAGATCGACCGTACTCCGGTTGGACACGGACCTCATCCTCCGTGAAGGGCTTAGCACACACTAAAGTACCTTTCCTCAGAGTAATTGTCGTCTCCTCCTCTCACCATATAGCCCAATTCAACGCTTATTTTTATTTTCGTAGGTGGGAAAACTATGAAATGATAAATACGTTTTTTTTTTTTTTTTTTATTAGAACACAATGGCACACTATACACATCTGAATACTTTTGGTCTCCGCTATTTTTCGGCAAGCGAATGAACGCTGTAGCGCTTTCACTGGAAAATAACTTGAGATCTGGGATTTGGAGTGAGTTCGCAAAACATTTGATTCAGATCGGGACTCCGAAGCGCGTTTCGCGAATAATTTGATCGGGGCTTCGGAGCGAGTCGGCAAAACATTTGATTCAGATCGGGACTCCTAAGCGCATTTAGCGAATCATTTGATCGGGGCTTCGGAGCGAGTCGGCAAAACATTTGATTCAGATCGGGACTCCGAAGCGCATTTCGCGAATCATTTGATCGGGGCTTCGGAGCGAGTCGGCAAAACATTTGATTCAGATCGGGACTCCTAAGCGCATTTAGCGAATCATTTGATCGGGGCTTCGGAGCGAGTCGGCAAAACATTTGATTCAGATCGGGACTCCGAAGCGCATTTCGCGAATAATTTGATCGGTGCTTCGGAGCGAGTCGGCAAAACACCTGATTCAGATCGGGACTCCGAAGCGCATTTCGCGAATCATTTGATCGGGGCTTCGGAGCGAGTCGGCAAAACATTTGATTCAGATCGGGACTCCGAAGCGCATTTCGCGAATCATTTGAGATCTGGTCTTTCGAGCGGATTTGCAAAACATTTGATTCTATCATGTACTTGTCCAGATCAACTTTTAATAAAGAGAAAAGAGTTTTAGAGACAGATTTTTGTCAATAGCCTGTTAGTAATCCCACAGTCCATAGCATCAGTAACTGTATAATTTAGTAAGGGAAAATTAAAACAAAATAGGATGAGTTTCAATTTTTATTTTATTTTTGTAGAAATGGTCATCTTAACCTCTGTGCAGTGTTCAGGTTATTTCAGGACCCCAAATTAAATTCTAATACTAATACTGCATCATACAGGTGTTTATTTGAGTTGAATATTTCGATAATCATGTAAGGAAACGAAGCCATAATTTGATAAGTTTACATTTACATTTATTCATTCAGCAGACGCTTTTATCCAAAGCGACTTACAAATGAGGATAAAAAACAACACAACGAAAAACAACAAAAAGGGCAACCAAAAGTTTATGAGTATAAACAAGATGCATGCAATATGAAGGCAGATATTGTCTGATATGTTAAGAAATAATATAAAACAAAAAGTCCAGATGATTCAAGCTGTTCGTGACTGTGAGTGTAACAGCAGCAGCAGAGATTATTAACCGTAAATGAAAACATTTAAAACTCTGATTCCTCAATTAGAAAATAAATAAATAAAAATGTAGCAAAACATTACATTCAGATGATATGTAGAACTCTCTGTGATTATCAGTGTCAGACAGGCGTACTACTCTGGCTGTGACATCATCATCCTGGGGAGGGACTTTGAGAGGATTCAGATCATCCCAGGAGCCAAACACGGGAACATCTAGGTGGACACACACACACACACACACACACAAACACACACACACACACACACACACGGTTCTGGTGTCCAAACAACATCAAGGTCTTTATAAACTGTTACAGCACTTTCTCAGAGTGACAAATAGCATAGCTTTTAGCCTCATGGTTGCAGTTTGAGGTTTAGGAATTAGTTTTATTAATTTTCTTTTAGCCTTTATGTTATGTCAGTTTTAATAATTTTAGCATTTCAACTTTTTTGGTAAAAAGTTACTACTTTATAAATTAAATGAAAACAGTACTAAAATTAGTGCTTTTTACTTTACAAATCATTGCAAAGCAACTTTACAGAAAATACGTTTCTCCCATATTTAGTAGTAGCTTACACGACTTATCTATATCATTTTACTTTAGCTTTATTTCAATTACAGAAAACTGTTTTTAGTTGTTTCAGTCTTAGTTAACAACAATGACACATAGTTGGTTGCTTTGGGAATAAATGTTTAACTGTGTGAGCTTATTTTATATATTTATTTCTTTAAATAAAATGTAAAAATTATATAAATTTTTTGTACGAGTTTCTGTCTTGTGCTGAATGCTAAAAAGATGATGCTTTAAAGACCAAACGGTTGACGGTACCCATTCACTTCCATAGTATTTCTTCCTGTAGCATAGAAGTCAATGGGTGCCGTCAACTGTTCACTCTCAAAAAACATCTTCTTTAGTGTTCAGCAGAAAAAAAAACACTTTCAGGCTGAGGAAGAGTAAACGATAGCAGGATATGATTGTTTGATTCCTCTCACACAGACAATATACAGTTGTGTTCCAAATTATTCAACCCCCTTGACTTGAAAGACAATTTGCAGTGGAGGATAACATTTTATGAAATCAATTTAACAAAATCACCATGTGGGTGTTTTGAAACTGCTGGGTGTTTCTGAATCATGCAATCTAAATGATCCCCCTTACCCAACCCCACCCCTAAACCTAACGTCACTATTACATCAACTAATCAGGTATCATGGTGTAAAAACACCTTGATCTCATAACTCCCATTACTTTTTTTTTTTTTTTTTGAGATAACAAAAAAGGGGAAAACAGAGACATGTGAATCTGTAAAGCAATAAGATGCATACTGTATAACATATCAATCATGTTTCTAATACATTAAGTATCCTTTTCAGCAGTTTAAATGTCTTTAGAGCTTTTCGATTATTCTGTATTGAAGTTAGAGAGTCGTAAAAAAATCTTCAGAAATCTACCATTTGGTACAGTACGATATACATTTTGCTTTATGTATGATATTTTCCTAACAGAGTAAGAAGTTTAATAATAGTATCCATTTCCAACAAAAAAAAAAAGTGAAGTGACATTCAGCCAAGTATGGTGACCCATACTCAGAATTTGTGCTCTGCATTTAACCCACCCGAAGTGCACACACACAGAGCAGTGAACACACACACCCGGAGCAGTGGGCAGCCATTTATGCTGCGGCGCCCGGGGAGCAGTTGGGGGTTCAATGCCTTGCTCAAGGGCACCTAAGTCGTGGTATTGAAGGTGGAGAGAGAATTGTACATGCACTCCCACCCACAATTCCTGCCGGCCCGGGACTCGAACTCAGAACCTTTCTTATAAAACTTATAAAATAACTCAAAAAGAAACCAAGAAACTTGGGACCAAAATAATTTAGTATAATTACAACTGAAAAATAAGTGTACAATTGTTTCATTTTCTTCTTTACAGAAACTACATAATGGCAAAAACCCTTCTTTAAACTTACTAATAAAATCATTACATGGATAGTATCTGTTTATTATTTTAAAGTGAGTTTCTTTAACTTTATTAGGAATTACATATTTATTTATATCTGACCACAAATTCTTAAAACCACCCATTACTTTCCTGCAGAGACCTATACTTGGTCGACTTCTGGCGACAGAGGAAGTTCGTCACTACGTTTGTGCACGGCCACGGAGCCTATTAACATAAAGCAAACAACAATACATGTATTATTTTGAGTTAAGCATAACACTTTAATAAAAACAACTCATTAATTTGGAAAGTTACTATCACATGTATGCAATAATATACCAGTTACTTAGAACATCAATTCAAAGTTAAATAACCTACAAACCATTATAAAATAATTTGAATTCTGCTTGTACAACAGATTTGTTCAACTGCTCGTATTTCCTACATTGTTGTGGATTTTATTGATAACTTTAAATGTCTTTGTTAATTTTGTGTGACTTAAGCCAGAAAGAGAGCAGTATAAAAGGGTGATGGCAAAAGTATAAAAACACCGCTTCACTAACCTGCTCGACTGTTAGCATAACTGCTACCATGTGCTACATTAAATGTATAACGTTACATCTAACAATACAAATAAAACATACTATATTTGATTAATGTACATCTAACAACACAAATAAAACATACTATATTTGATTAATGTCTATATAGTTACCGATAAGCTTTTAATATAAGTTATTGTTTTAGTTAAGACACTCACCTGGGACTGGACCATCTGGACATTTACTGCTCTGCACCACAAACAGCCCGTTATGACGCGTGATTTAACGTCTCCGCAACTTTTCCACGCAAACCTGGAAGGCACAGCCCACGGTGCGAGATCGACCGTACTCCGGTTGGACACGGACCTCATCCTCCGTGAAGGGCTTAGCACACACTAAAGTACCTTTCCTCAGAGTAATTGTCGTCTCCTCCTCTCACCATATAGCCCAATTCAACGCTTATTTTTATTTTCGTAGGTGGGAAAACTATGAAATGATAAATACGTTTTTTTTTTTTTTTTAATTAGAACACAAAGGCACACTATACACATCTGAATACTTTTGGTCTCCGCTATTTTTCGGCAAGCGAATGAACGCTGTAGCGCTTTCACTGGAAAATAACTTGAGATCTGGGATTTGGAGCGAGTTCGCAAAAAATTTGATTCATATCGCGACTCCGAAGATCGTTTCGCGAATCTTATGATCGGGCCATCGGAGTTCGCAAAACATTTGATTCAGATCCGGACTCCGAAGCGCGTTTCGCGAATAATTTGATCGGGGCTTCGGAGCGAGTCGGCAAAACATTTGATTCAGATCGGGACTCCGAAGCGCATTTCGCGAATCATTTGAGATCTGGTCTTTCGAGCGGATTTGCAAAACATTTGATTCTATCATGTACTTGTCCAGATCAACTTTTAATAAAGAGAAAAGAGTTTTAGAGACAGATTTTTGTCAATAGCCTGTTAGTAATCCCACAGTCCATAGCATCAGTAACTGTATAATTTAGTAAGGGAAAATTAAAACAAAATAGGATGAGTTTCAATTTTTATTTTATTTTTGTAGAAATGGTCATCTTAACCTCTGTGCAGTGTTCAGGTTATTTCAGGACCCCAAATTAAATTCTAATACTAATACTGCATCATACAGGTGTTTATTTGAGTTGAATATTTCGATAATCATGTAAGGAAACGAAGCCATAATTTGATAAGTTTACATTTACATTTATTCATTCAGCAGACGCTTTTATCCAAAGCGACTTACAAATGAGGATAAAAAACAACACAACGAAAAACAACAAAAAGGGCAACCAAAAGTTTATGAGTATAAACAAGATGCATGCAATATGAAGGCAGATATTGTCTGATATGTTAAGAAATAATATAAAACAAAAAGTCCAGATGATTCAAGCTGTTCGTGACTGTGAGTGTAACAGCAGCAGCAGAGATTATTAACCGTAAATGAAAACATTTAAAACTCTGATTCCTCAATTAGAAAATAAATAAATAAAAATGTAGCAAAACATTACATTCAGATGATATGTAGAACTCTCTGTGATTATCAGTGTCAGACAGGCGTACTACTCTGGCTGTGACATCATCATCCTGGGGAGGGACTTTGAGAGGATTCAGATCATCCCAGGAGCCAAACACGGGAACATCTAGGTGGACACACACACACACACACACACACACACACACACACACACGGTTCTGGTGTCCAAACAACATCAAGGTCTTTATAAACTGTTACAGCACTTTCTCAGAGTGACAAATAGCATAGCTTTTAGCCTCATGGTTGCAGTTTGAGGTTTAGGAATTAGTTTTATTAATTTTTTTTTAGCCTTTATGTTATGTCAGTTTTAATAATTTTAGCATTTCAACTTTTTTTGTAAAAAGTTACTACTTTATAAATTAAATGAAAACAGTACTAAAATTTGTGCTTTTTACTTTACAAATCATTGCAAAGCAACTTTACAGAAAATACGTTTCTCCCATATTTAGTAGTAGCTTACACGACTTATCTATATCATTTTACTTTAGCTTTATTTCAATTACAGAAAACTGTTTTTAGTTGTTTCAGTCTTAGTTAACAACAATGACACATAGTTGGTTGCTTTGGGAATAAATGTTTAACTGTGTGAGCTTATTTTATATATTTATTTCTTTAAATAAAATGTAAAAATTATATAAATTTTTTGTACGAGTTTCTGTCTTGTGCTGAATGCTAAAAAGATGATGCTTTAAAGACCAAACGGTTGACGGTACCCATTCACTTCCATAGTATTTCTTCCTGTAGCATAGAAGTCAATGGGTGCCGTCAACTGTTCACTCTCAAAAAACATCTTCTTTAGTGTTCAGTAGAAAAAAAAACACTTTCAGGCTGAGGAAGAGTAAACGATAGCAGGATATTGATTGTTTGATTCCTCTCACACAGACAATATACAGTTGTGTTCCAAATTATTCAACCCCCTTGACTTGCAAGACAATTTGCAGTGGAGGATAACATTTTATGAAATCAATTTAACAAAATCACCATGTGGGTGTTTTGAAACTGCTGGGTGTTTCTGAATCATGCAATCTAAATGATCCCCCTTACCCAACCCCACCCCTAAACCTAACGTCACTATTACATCAACTAATCAGGTATCATGGTGTAAAAACACCTTGATCTCATAACTCCCATTACTTTTTTTTTTTTTTTTGAGATAACAAAAAAGGGGAAAACAGAGACATGTGAATCTGTAAAGCAATAAGATGCATACTGTATAACATATCAATCATGTTTCTAATACATTAAGTATCCTTTTCAGCAGTTTAAATGTCTTTAGAGCTTTTCGATTATTCTGTATTGAAGTTAGAGAGTCGTAAAAAAATCTTCAGAAATCTACCATTTGGTACAGTACGATATACATTTTGCTTTATGTATGATATTTTCCTAACAGAGTAAGAAGTTTAATTTCCATTTCCAACAAAAAAAAAAAGTGAAGTGACATTCAGCCAAGTATGGTGACCCATACTCAGAATTTGTGCTCTGCATTTAACCCACCCGAAGTGCACACACACAGAGCAGTGAACACACACACCCGGAGCAGTGGGCAGCCATTTATGCTGCGGCGCCCGGGGAGCAGTTGGGGGTTCAATGCCTTGCTCAAGGGCACCTAAGTCGTGGTATTGAAGGTGGAGAGAGAATTGTACATGCACTCCCACCCACAATTCCTGCCGGCCCGGGACTCGAACTCAGAACCTTTCTTATAAAACTTATAAAATAACTCAAAAAGAAACCAAGAAACTTGGGACCAAAATAATTTAGTATAATTACAACTGAAAAATAAGTGTACAATTGTTTCATTTTCTTCTTTACAGAAACTACATAATGGCAAAAACCCTTCTTTAAACTTACTAATAAAATCATTACATGGATAGTATCTGTTTATTATTTTAAAGTGAGTTTCTTTAACTTTATTAGGAATTACATATTTATTTATATCTGACCACAAATTCTTAAAACCACCCATTACTTTCCTGCAGAGACCTATACTTGGTCGACTTCTGGCGACAGCGGAAGTTCGTCACTACGTTTGTGCACGGCCACGGAGCCTATTAACATAAAGCAAACAACAATACATGTATTATTTTGAGTTAAGCATAACACTTTAATAAAAACAACTCATTAATTTGGAAAGTTACTATCACATGTATGCAATAATATACCAGTTACTTAGAACATCAATTCAAAGTTAAATAACCTACAAACCATTATAAAATAATTTGAATTCTGCTTGTACAACAGATTTGTTCAACTGCTCGTATTTCCTACATTGTTGTGGATTTTATTGATAACTTTAAATGTCTTTGTTAATTTTGTGTGACTTAAGCCAGAAAGAGAGCAGTATAAAAGGGTGATGGCAAAAGTATAAAAACACCGCTTCACTAACCTGCTCGACTGTTAGCATAACTGCTACCATGTGCTACATTAAATGTATAACGTTACATCTAACAATACAAATAAAACATACTATATTTGATTAATGTACATCTAACAACACAAATAAAACATACTATATTTGATTAATGTCTATATAGTTACCGATAAGCTTTTAATATAAGTTATTGTTTTAGTTAAGACACTCACCTGGGACTGGACCATCTGGACATTTACTGCTCTGCACCACAAACAGCCCGTTATGACGCGTGATTTAACGTCTCAGCAACTTTTCCACGCAAACCTGGAAGGCACAGCCCACGGTGCGAGATCGACCGTACTCCGGTTGGACACGGACCTCATCCTCCGTGAAGGGCTTAGCACACACTAAAGTACCTTTCCTCAGAGTAATTGTCGTCTCCTCCTCTCACCATATAGCCCAATTCAACGCTTATTTTTATTTTCGTAGGTGGGAAAACTATGAAATGATAAATACGTTTTTTTTTTTTTTTTAATTAGAACACAATGGCACACTATACACATCTGAATACTTTTGGTCTCCGCTATTTTTCGGCAAGCGAATGAACGCTGTAGCGCTTTCACTGGAAAATAACTTGAGATCTGGGATTTGGAGCGAGTTCGCAAAACATTTGATTCATATCGCGACTCCGAAGATCGTTTCGCGAATCTTATGATCGGGCCTTCGGAGTTCGCAAAACATTTGATTCAGATCGGGACTCCGAAGCGCGTTTCGCGAATCATTTGATCGGGGCTTCGGAGCGAGTCGGCAAAACATTTGATTCAGATCGGGACTCCGAAGCGCATTTAGCGAATCATTTGAGATCTGGTCTTTCGAGCGGATTTGCAAAACATTTGATTCTATCATGTACTTGTCCAGATCAACTTTTAATAAAGAGAAAAGAGTTTTAGAGACAGATTTTTGTCAATAGCCTGTTAGTAATCCCACAGTCCATAGCATTAGTAACTGTATAATTTAGTAAGGGAAAATTAAAACAAAATAGGATGAGTTTCAATTTTTATTTTATTTTTGTAGAAATGGTCATCTTAACCTCTGTGCAGTGTTCAGGTTATTTCAGGACCCCAAATTAAATTCTAATACTAATACTGCATCATACAGGTGTTTATTTGAGTTGAATATTTCGATAATCATGTAAGGAAACGAAGCCATAATTTGATAAGTTTACATTTACATTTATTCATTCAGCAGACGCTTTTATCCAAAGCGACTTACAAATGAGGATAAAAAACAACACAACGAAAAACAACAAAAAGGGCAACCAAAAGTTTATAAGTGAGTATAAACAAGATGCATGCAATATGAAGGCAGATATTGTCTGATATGTTAAGAAATAATATAAAACAAAAAGTCCAGATGATTCAAGCTGTTCGTGACTGTGAGTGTAACAGCAGCAGCAGAGATTATTAACCGTAAATGAAAACATTTAAAACTCTGATTCCTCAATTAGAAAATAAATAAATAAAAATGTAGCAAAACATTACATTCAGATGATATGTAGAACTCTCTGTGATTATCAGTGTCAGACAGGCGTACTACTCTGGCTGTGACATCATCATCCTGGGGAGGGACTTTGAGAGGATTCAGATCATCCCAGGAGCCAAACACGGGAACATCTAGGTGGACACACACACACACACACACACACACACACACACACACACACACACACACACACACGGTTCTGGTGTCCAAACAACATCAAGGTCTTTATAAACTGTTACAGCACTTTCTCAGAGTGACAAATAGCATAGCTTTTAGCCTCATGGTTGCAGTTTGAGGTTTAGGAATTAGTTTTATTAATTTTTTTTTAGCCTTTATGTTATGTCAGTTTTAATAATTTTAGCATTTCAACTTTTTTGGTAAAAAGTTACTACTTTATAAATTAAATGAAAACAGTACTAAAATTAGTGCTTTTTACTTTACAAATCATTGCAAAGCAACTTTACAGAAAATAAGTTTCTCCCATATTTAGTAGTAGCTTACACGACTTATCTATATCATTTTACTTTAGCTTTATTTCAATTACAGAAAACTGTTTTTAGTTGTTTCAGTCTTAGTTAACAACAATGACACATAGTTGGTTGCTTTGGGAATAAATGTTTAACTGTGTGAGCTTATTTTATATATTTATTTCTTTAAATAAAATGTAAAAATTATATATATTTTTTGTACGAGTTTCTGTCTTCTGCTGAATGCTAAAAAGATGATGCTTTAAAGACCAAACGGTTGACGGTACCCATTCACTTCTATAGTATTTCTTCCTGTAGCATAGAAGTCAATGGGTGCCGTCAACTGTTCACTCTCAAAAAACATCTTCTTTAGTGTTCAGCAGAAAAAAAACACTTTCAGGCTGAGGAAGAGTAAACGATAGCAGGATATGATTGTTTGATTCCTCTCACACAGACAATATACAGTTGTGTTCCAAATTATTCAACCCCCTTGACTTGCAAGACAATTTGCAGTGGAGGATAACATTTTATGAAATCAATTTTTACAAAATCACCATGTGGGTGTTTTGAAACTGCTGGGTGTTTCTGAATCATGCAATCTAAATGATCCCCCTTACCCAACCCCACCCCTAAACCTAACGTCACTATTACATCAACTAATCAGGTATCATGGTGTAAAAACACCTTGATCTCATAACTCCCATTACTTTTTGAGATAACAAAAAAGGGGAAAACAGAGACATGTGAATCTGTAAAGCAATAAGATGCATACTGTATAACATATCAATCATGTTTCTAATACATTAAGTATCCTTTTCAGCAGTTTAAATGTCTTTAGAGCTTTTCGATTATTCTGTATTGAAGTTAGAGAGTCGTAAAAAAATCTTCAGAAATCTACCATTTGGTACAGTACGATATACATTTTGCTTTATGTATGATATTTTCCTAACAGAGTAAGAAGTTTAATAATAGTATCCATTTCCAACAAAAAAAAAAAAGTGAAGTGAAGTGACATTCAGCCAAGTATGGTGACCCATACTCAGAATTTGTGCTCTGCATTTAACCCACCCGAAGTGCACACACACAGAGCAGTGAACACACACACCCGGAGCAGTGGGCAGCCATTTATGCTGCGGCGCCCGGGGAGCAGTTGGGGGTTCAATGCCTTGCTCAAGGGCACCTAAGTCGTGGTATTGAAGGTGGAGAGAGAATTGTACATGCACTCCCACCCACAATTCCTGCCGGCCTGGGACTCGAACTCAGAACCTTTCGATTGGGAGTCGGACTCTCTAACCATTAGGCCAGGACTTCCCCTGGATTAAACCAGTATCACAATCCATAAACAAGACCATTACATCGGTTATTGTGACAAACTTATAAAATAACTCAAAAAGAAACCAAGAAACTTGGGACCAAAATAATTTAGTATAATTACAACTGAAAAATAAGTGTACAATTGTTTCATTTTCTTCTTTACAGAAACTACATAATGGCAAAAACCCTTCTTTAAACTTACTAATAAAATCATTACATGGATAGTATCTGTTTATTATTTTAAAGTGAGTTTCTTTAACTTTATTAGGAATTACATATTTATTTATATCTGACCACAAATTCTTAAAACCACCCATTACTTTCCTGCAGAGACCTATACTTGGTCGACTTCTGGCGACAGCGGAAGTTCGTCACTACGTTTGTGCACGGCCACGGAGCCTATTAACATAAAGCAAACAACAATACATGTATTATTTTGTGTTAAGCATAACACTTTAATAAAAACAACTCATTAATTTGGAAAGTTACTATCACATGTATGCAATAATATACCAGTTACTTAGAACATCAATTCAAAGTTAAATAACCTACAAACCATTATAAAATAATTTGAATTCTGCTTGTACAACAGATTTGTTCAACTGCTCGTATTTCCTACATTGTTGTGGATTTTATTGATAACTTTAAATGTCTTTGTTAATTTTGTGTGACTTAAGCCAGAAAGAGAGCAGTATAAAAGGGTGATGGCAAAAGTATAAAAACACCGCTTCACTAACCTGCTCGACTGTTAGCATAACTGCTACCATGTGCTACATTAAATGTATAACGTTACATCTAACAATACAAATAAAACATACTATATTTGATTAATGTACATCTAACAACACAAATAAAACATACTATATTTGATTAATGTCTATATAGTTACCGATAAGCTTTTAATATAAGTTATTGTTTTAGTTAACACACTCACCTGGGACTGGACCATCTGGACATTTACTGCTCTGCAACACAAACAGCCCGTTATGACGCGTGATTTAACGTCTCCGCAACTTTTCCACGCAAACCGGGAAGGCACAGCCCACGGTGCGAGATCGACCGTACTCCGGTTGGACACGGACCTCATCCTCCGTGAAGGGCTTAGCACACACTAAAGTACCTTTCCTCAGAGTAATTGTCGTCTCCTCCTCTCACCATATAGCCCAATTCAACGCTTATTTTTATTTTCGTAGGTGGGAAAACTATGAAATGATAAATACGTTTTTTGTTTTTTTTTAATTAGAACACAAAGGCACACTATACACATCTGAATACTTTTGGTCTCCGCTATTTTTCGGCAAGCGAATGAACGCTGTAGCGCTTTCACTGGAAAATAACTTGAGATCTGGGATTTGGAGCGAGTTCGCAAAACATTTGATTCATATCGCGACTCCGAAGATCGTTTCGCGAATCTTATGATCGGGCCATCGGAGTTCGCAAAACATTTGATTCAGATCCGGACTCCGAAGTGCGTTTCGCGAATAATTTGATCGGGGCTTCGGAGCAAGTCGGCAAAACAATTGATTCAGATCGGGACTCCTAAGCGCATTTAGCGAATCATTTGATCGGGGCTTCGGAGCGAGTCGGCAAAACATTTGATTCAGATCGGGACTCCGAAGCGCATTTCGCGAATCATTTGATCGGGGCTTCGGAGCGAGTCGGCAAAACATTTGATTCAGATCTGGACTCCGAAGCGCATTTCGCGAATCATTTGATCGGGGCTTCGGAGCGAGTCGGCAAAACATTTGATTCAGATCGGGACTCCGAATCGCGTTTCGCGAATCATTTGAGATCTGGTCTTTCGAGCGGATTTGCAAAACATTTGATTCTATCATGTACTTGTCCAGATCAACTTTTAATAAAGAGAAAAGAGTTTTAGAGACAGATTTTTGTCAATAGCCTGTTAGTAATCCCACAGTCCATAGCATTAGTAACTGTATAATTTAGTAAGGGAAAATTAAAACAAAATAGGATGAGTTTCAATTTTTATTTTATTTTTGTAGAAATGGTCATCTTAACCTCTGTGCAGTGTTCAGGTTATTTCAGGACCCCAAATTAAATTCTAATACTAATACTGCATCATACAGGTGTTTATTTGAGTTGAATATTTCGATAATCATGTAAGGACACGAAGCCATAATTTGATAAGTTTACATTTACATTTATTCATTCAGCAGACGCTTTTATCCAAAGCGACTTACAAATGAGGATAAAAAACAACACAACGAAAAACAACAAAAAGGGCAACCAAAAGTTTATAAGTGAGTATAAACAAGATGCATGCAATATGAAGGCAGATATTGTCTGATATGTTAAGAAATAATATAAAACAAAAAGTCCAGATGATTCAAGCTGTTCGTGACTGTGAGTGTAACAGCAGCAGCAGAGATTATTAACCGTAAATGAAAACATTTAAAACTCTGATTCCTCAATTAGAAAATAAATAAATAAAAATGTAGCAAAACATTACATTCAGATGATATGTAGAACTCTCTGTGATTATCAGTGTCAGACAGGCGTACTACTCTGGCTGTGACATCATCATCCTGGGGAGGGACTTTGAGAGGATTCAGATCATCCCAGGAGCCAAACACGGGAACATCTAGGTGGACAGACACACACACACACACACACACACACACACACACACACACACACGGTTCTGGTGTCCAAACAACATCAATGTCTTTATAAACTGTTACAGCACTTTCTCAGAGTGACAAATAGCATAGCTTTTAGCCTCATGGTTGCAGTTTAGAGGTTTAGGAATTAGTTTTATTAATTTTTTTTTAGCCTTTATGTTATGTCAGTTTTAATAATTTTAGCATTTCAACTTTTTTGGTAAAAAGTTACTACTTTATAAATTAAATGAAAACAGTACTAAAATTAGTGCTTTTTACTTTACAAATCATTGCAAAGCAACTTTACAGAAAATAAGTTTCTCCCATATTTAGTAGTAGCTTACACGACTTATCTATATCATTTTACTTTAGCTTTATTTCAATTACAGAAAACTGTTTTTAGTTGTTTCAGTCTTAGTTAACAACAATGACACATAGTTGGTTGCTTTGGGAATAAATGTTTAACTGTGTGAGCTTATTTTATATATTTATTTCTTTAAATAAAATGTAAAAATTATATATATTTTTTGTACGAGTTTCTGTCTTCTGCTGAATGCTAAAAAGATGATGCTATAAAGACCAAACGGTTGACGGTACCCATTCACTTCCATAGTATTTCTTCATGTAGCATAGAAGTCAATGGGTGCCGTCAACTGTTCACTCTCAAAAAACATCTTCTTTAGTGTTCAGCAGAAAAAAAAACACTTTCAGGCTGAGGAAGAGTAAACGATAGCAGGATATGATTGTTTGATTCCTCTCACACAGACAATATACAGTTGTGTTCCAAATTATTCAACCCCCTTGACTTGCAAGACAATTTGCAGTGGAGGATAACATTTTATGAAATCAATTTTTACAAAATCACCATGTGGGTGTTTTGAAACTGCTGGGTGTTTCTGAATCATGCAATCTAAATGATCCCCCTTACCCAACCCCACCCCTAAACCTAACGTCACTATTACATCAACTAATCAGGTATCATGGTGTAAAAACACCTTGATCTCATAACTCCCATTACTTTTTTTTTTTTTTTTGAGATAACAAAAAAGGGGAAAACAGAGACATGTGAATCTGTAAAGCAATAAGATGCATACTGTATAACATATCAATCATGTTTCTAATACATTAAGTATCCTTTTCAGCAGTTTAAATGTCTTTAGAGCTTTTCGATTATTCTGTATTGAAGTTAGAGAGTCGTAAAAAAATCTTCAGAAATCTACCATTTGGTACAGTCGATATACATTTTGCTTTATGTATGATATTTTCCTAACAGAGTAAGAAGTTTAATAATAGTATCCATTTCCAACAAAAAAAAAAAAAAGTGAAGTGAAGTGACATTCAGCCAAGTATGGTGACCCATACTCAGAATTTGTGCTCTGCATTTAACCCACCCGAAGTGCACACACACAGAGCAGTGAACACACACACCCGGAGCAGTGGGCAGCCATTTATGCTGCGGCGCCCGGGGAGCAGTTGGGGGTTCAATGCCTTGCTCAAGGGCACCTAAGTGGTGGTATTGAAGGTGGAGAGAGAATTGTACATGCACTCCCACCCACAATTCCTGCCGGCCCGGGACTCGAACTCAGAACCTTTCGATTGGGAGTCGGACTCTCTAACCATTAGGCCAGGACTGGATTAAACCAGTATCACAATCCATAAACAAGACCATTACATCGGTTATTGTGACAAACTTATAAAATAACTCAAAAAGAAACCAAGAGACTTGGGACCAAAATAATTTAGTATAATTACAACTGAAAAATAAGTGTACAATTGTTTCATTTTCTTCTTTACAGAAACTACATAATGGCAAAAACCCTTCTTTAAACTTACTAATAAAATCATTACATGGATAGTATCTGTTTATTATTTTAAAGTGAGTTTCTTTAACTTTATTAGGAATTACATATTTATTTATATCTGACCACAAATTCTTAAAACCACCCATTACTTTCCTGCAGAGACCTATACTTGGTCGACTTCTGGCCACAGCGGAAGTTCGTCACTACGTTTGTGCACGGCCACGGAGCCTATTAACATAAAGCAAACAACAATACATGTATTATTTTGTGTTAAGCATAACACTTTAATAAAAACAACTCATTAATTTGGAAAGTTACTATCACATGTATGCAATAATATACCAGTTACTTAGAACATCAATTCAAAGTTAAATAACCTACAAACCATTATAAAATAATTTGAATTCTGCTTGTACAACAGATTTGTTCAACTGCTCGTATTTCCTACATTGTTGTGGATTTTATTGATAACTTTAAATGTCTTTGTTAATTTTGTGTGACTTAAGCCAGAAAGAGAGCAGTATAAAAGGGTGATGGCAAAAGTATAAAAACACCGCTTCACTAACCTGCTCCACTGTTAGCATAACTGCTACCATGTGCTACATTAAATGTATAACGTTACATCTAACAATACAAATAAAACATACTATATTTGATTAATGTACATCTAACAATACAAATAAAACATACTATATTTGATTAATGTCTATATAGTTACCGATAAGCTTTTAATATAAGTTATTGTTTTAGTTAACACACTCACCTGGGACTGGACCATCTGGACATTTACTGCTCTGCAACACAAACAGCCCGTTATGACGCGTGATTTAACGTCTCCGCAACTTTTCCACGCAAACCTGGAAGGCACAGCCCACGGTGCGAGATCGACCGTACTCCGGTTGGACACGGACCTCATCCTCCGTGAAGGGCTTAGCACACACTAAAGTACCTTTCCTCAGAGTAATTGTCGTCTCCTCCTCTCACCATATAGCCCAATTCAACGCTTATTTTTATTTTCGTAGGTGGGAAAACTATGAAATGATAAATACGTTTTTTGTTTTTTTTTAATTAGAACACAAAGGCACACTATACACATCTGAATACTTTTGGTCTCCGCTATTTTTCGGCAAGCGAATGAACGCTGTAGCGCTTTCACTGGAAAATAACTTGAGATCTGGGATTTGGAGCGAGTTCGCAAAACATTTGATTCATATCGCGACTCCGAAGATCGTTTCGCGAATCTTATGATCAGGTCATCGGAGTTCGCAAAACATTTGATTCAGATCCGGACTCCGAAGTGCGTTTCGCGAATAATTTGATCGGGGCTTCGGAGCAAGTCGGCAAAACAATTGATTCAGATCGGGACTCCTAAGCGCATTTAGCGAATCATTTGATCGGGGCTTCGGAGCGAGTCGGCAAAACATTTGATTCAGATCGGGACTCCGAAGCGCATTTCGCGAATCATTTGATCGGGGCTTCGGAGCGAGTCGGCAAAACATTTGATTCAGATCTGGACTCCGAAGCGCATTTCGCGAATCATTTGATCGGGGCTTCGGAGCGAGTCGGCAAAACATTTGATTCAGATCTGGACTCCGAAGCGCATTTCGCGAATCATTTGATCGGGGCTTCGGAGCGAGTCGGCAAAACATTTGATTCAGATCGGGACTCCGAATCGCGTTTCGCGAATCATTTGAGATCTGGTCTTTCGAGCGGATTTGCAAAACATTTGATTCTATCATGTACTTGTCCAGATCAACTTTTAATAAAGAGAAAAGAGATTTAGAGACAGATTTTTGTCAATAGCCTGTTAGTAATCCCACAGTCCATAGCATTAGTAACTGTATAATTTAGTAAGGGAAAATTAAAACAAAATAGGATGAGTTTCAATTTTTATTTTATTTTTGTAGAAATGGTCATCTTAACCTCTGTGCAGTGTTCAGGTTATTTCAGGACCCCAAATTAAATTCTAATACTAATACTGCATCATACAGGTGTTTATTTGAGTTGAATATTTCGATAATCATGTAAGGACACGAAGCCATAATTTGATAAGTTTACATTTACATTTATTCATTCAGCAGACGCTTTTATCCAAAGCGACTTACAAATGAGGATAAAAAACAACACAACGAAAAACAAAAAAAAGGGCAACCAAAAGTTTATAAGTGAGTATAAACAAGATGCATGCAATATGAAGGCAGATATTGTCTGATATGTTAATAAATAATATAAAACAAAAAGTCCAGATGATTCAAGCTGTTCGTGACTGTGAGTGTAACAGCAGCAGCAGAGATTATTAACCGTAAATGAAAACATTTAAAACTCTGATTCCTCAATTAGAAAATAAATAAATAAAAATGTAGCAAAACATTACATTCAGATGATATGTAGAACTCTCTGTGATTATCAGTGTCAGACAGGCGTACTACTCTGGCTGTGACATCATCATCCTGGGGAGGGACTTTGAGAGGATTCAGATCATCCCAGGAGCCAAACACGGGAACATCTAGGTGGACACACACACACACACACACACACACACACACACACACACACACACACACACACACACACACGGTTCTGGTGTCCAAACAACATCAAGGTCTTTATAAACTGTTACAGCACTTTCTCAGAGTGACAAATAGCATAGCTTTTAGCCTCATGGTTGCAGTTTAGAGGTTTAGGAATTAGTTTTATTAATTTTTTTTTAGCCTTTATGTTATGTCAGTTTTAATAATTTTAGCATTTCAACTTTTTTGGTAAAAAGTTACTACTTTATAAATTAAATGAAAACAGTACTAAAATTAGTGCTTTTTACTTTACAAATCATTGCAAAGCAACTTTACAGAAAATAAGTTTCTCCCATATTTAGTAGTAGCTTACACGACTTATCTATATCATTTTACTTTAGCTTTATTTCAATTACAGAAAACTGTTTTTAGTTGTTTCAGTCTTAGTTAACAACAATGACACATAGTTGGTTGCTTTGGGAATAAATGTTTAACTGTGTGAGCTTATTTTATATATTTATTTCTTTAAATAAAATGTAAAAAATTATATATATTTTTTGTACGAGTTTCTGTCTTGTGCTGAATGCTAAAAAGATGATGCTTTAAAGACCAAACTGTTGACGGTACCCATTCACTTCCATAGTATTTCTTCATGTAGCATAGAAGTCAATGGGTGCCGTCAACTGTTCACTCTCAAAAAACATCTTCTTTAGTGTTCAGCAGAAAAAAAAACACTTTCAGGCTGAGGAAGAGTAAACGATAGCAGGATATGATTGTTTGATTCCTCTCACACAGACAATATACAGTTGTGTTCCAAATTATTCAACCCCCTTGACTTGCAAGACAATTTGCAGTGGAGGATAACATTTTATGAAATCAATTTAACAAAATCACCATGTGGGTGTTTTGAAACTGCTGGGTGTTTCTGAATCATGCAATCTAAATGATCCCCCTTACCCAACCCCACCCCTAAACCTAACGTCACTATTACATCAACTAATCAGGTATCATGGTGTAAAAACACCTTGATCTCATAACTCCCATTACTTTTTTTTTTTTTTTTTGAGATAACAAAAAAGGGGAAAACAGAGACATGTGAATCTGTAAAGCAATAAGATGCATACTGTATAACATATCAATCATGTTTCTAATACATTAAGTATCCTTTTCAGCAGTTTAAATGTCTTTAGAGCTTTTCGATTATTCTGTATTGAAGTTAGAGAGTCGTAAAAAAATCTTCAGAAATCTACCATTTGGTACAGTACGATATACATTTTGCTTTATGTATGATATTTTCCTAACAGAGTAAGAAGTTTAATTTCCATTTAAAAAAAAAAAAAAAGGGAAGTGACATTCAGCCAAGTATGGTGACCCATACTCAGAATTTGTGCTCTGCATTTAACCCACCCGAAGTGCACACACACAGAGCAGTGAACACACACACCCGGAGCAGTGGGCAGCCATTTATGCTGCGGCGCCCGGGGAGCAGTTGGGGGTTCAATGCCTTGCTCAAGGGCACCTAAGTCGTGGTATTGAAGGTGGAGAGAGAATTGTACATGCACTCCCACCCACAATTCCTGCCGGCCCGGGACTCGAACTCAGAACCTTTCTTATAAAACTTATAAAATAACTCAAAAAGAAACCAAGAAACTTGGGACCAAAATAATTTAGTATAATTACAACTGAAAAATAAGTGTACAATTGTTTCATTTTCTTCTTTACAGAAACTACATAATGGCAAAAACCCTTCTTTAAACTTACTAATAAAATCATTACATGGATAGTATCTGTTTATTATTTTAAAGTGAGTTTCTTTAACTTTATTAGGAATTACATATTTATTTATATCTGACCACAAATTCTTAAAACCACCCATTACTTTCCTGCAGAGACCTATACTTGGTCGACTTCTGGCGACAGCGGAAGTTCGTCACTACGTTTGTGCACGGCCACGGAGCCTATTAACATAAAGCAAACAACAATACATGTATTATTTTGAGTTAAGCATAACACTTTAATAAAAACAACTCATTAATTTGGAAAGTTACTATCACATGTATGCAATAATATACCAGTTACTTAGAACATCAATTCAAAGTTAAATAACCTACAAACCATTATAAAATAATTTGAATTCTGCTTGTACAACAGATTTGTTCAACTGCTCGTATTTCCTACATTGTTGTGGATTTTATTGATAACTTTAAATGTCTTTGTTAATTTTGTGTGACTTAAGCCAGAAAGAGAGCAGTATAAAAGGGTGATGGCAAAAGTATAAAAACACCGCTTCACTAACCTGCTCGACTGTTAGCATAACTGCTACCATGTGCTACATTAAATGTATAACGTTACATCTAACAATACAAATAAAACATACTATATTTGATTAATGTACATCTAACAACACAAATAAAACATACTATATTTGATTAATGTCTATATAGTTACCGATAAGCTTTTAATATAAGTTATTGTTTTAGTTAAGACACTCACCTGGGACTGGACCATCTGGACATTTACTGCTCTGCACCACAAACAGCCCGTTATGACGCGTGATTTAACGTCTCCGCAACTTTTCCACGCAAACCTGGAAGGCACAGCCCACGGTGCGAGATCGACCGTACTCCGGTTGGACACGGACCTCATCCTCCGTGAAGGGCTTAGCACACACTAAAGTACCTTTCCTCAGAGTAATTGTCGTCTCCTCCTCTCACCATATAGCCCAATTCAACGCTTATTTTTATTTTCGTAGGTGGGAAAACTATGAAATGATAAATACGTTTTTTTTTTTTTTTTAATTAGAACACAATGGCACACTATACACATCTGAATACTTTTGGTCTCCGCTATTTTTCGGCAAGCGAATGAACGCTGTAGCGCTTTCACTGGAAAATAACTTGAGATCTGGGATTTGGAGCGAGTTCGCAAAACATTTGATTCATATCGCGACTCCGAAGATCGTTTCGCGAATCTTATGATCGGGCCATCGGAGTTCGCAAAACATTTGATTCAGATCCGGACTCCGAAGCGCGTTTCGCGAATAATTTGATCGGGGCTTCGGAGCGAGTCGGCAAAACATTTGATTCAGATCGGGACTCCTAAGCGCATTTAGCGAATCATTTGATCGGGGCTTCGGAGCGAGTCGGCAAAACATTTGATTCAGATCGGGACTCCGAAGCGCATTTCGCGAATAATTTGATCGGTGCTTCGGAGCGAGTCGGCAAAACACCTGATTCAGATCGGGACTCCGAAGCGCATTTCGCGAATCATTTGATCGGGGCTTCGGAGCGAGTCGGCAAAACATTTGATTCAGATCGGGACTCCGAAGCGCATTTCGCGAATCATTTGAGATCTGGTCTTTCGAGCGGATTTGCAAAACATTTGATTCTATCATGTACTTGTCCAGATCAACTTTTAATAAAGAGAAAAGAGTTTTAGAGACAGATTTTTGTCAATAGCCTGTTAGTAATCCCACAGTCCATAGCATCAGTAACTGTATAATTTAGTAAGGGAAAATTAAAACAAAATAGGATGAGTTTCAATTTTTATTTTATTTTTGTAGAAATGGTCATCTTAACCTCTGTGCAGTGTTCAGGTTATTTCAGGACCCCAAATTAAATTCTAATACTAATACTGCATCATACAGGTGTTTATTTGAGTTGAATATTTCGATAATCATGTAAGGAAACGAAGCCATAATTTGATAAGTTTACATTTACATTTATTCATTCAGCAGACGCTTTTATCCAAAGCGACTTACAAATGAGGATAAAAAACAACACAACGAAAAACAACAAAAAGGGCAACCAAAAGTTTATGAGTATAAACAAGATGCATGCAATATGAAGGCAGATATTGTCTGATATGTTAAGAAATAATATAAAACAAAAAGTCCAGATGATTCAAGCTGTTCGTGACTGTGAGTGTAACAGCAGCAGCAGAGATTATTAACCGTAAATGAAAACATTTAAAACTCTGATTCCTCAATTAGAAAATAAATAAATAAAAATGTAGCAAAACATTACATTCAGATGATATGTAGAACTCTCTGTGATTATCAGTGTCAGACAGGCGTACTACTCTGGCTGTGACATCATCATCCTGGGGAGGGACTTTGAGAGGATTCAGATCATCCCAGGAGCCAAACACGGGAACATCTAGGTGGACACACACACACACACACACACACACACGGTTCTGGTGTCCAAACAACATCAAGGTCTTTATAAACTGTTACAGCACTTTCTCAGAGTGACAAATAGCATAGCTTTTAGCCTCATGGTTGCAGTTTGAGGTTTAGGAATTAGTTTTATTAATTTTTTTTTAGCCTTTATGTTATGTCAGTTTTAATAATTTTAGCATTTCAACTTTTTTGGTAAAAAGTTACTGCTTTATAAATTAAATGAAAACAGTACTAAAATTAGTGCTTTTTACTTTACAAATCAATGCAAAGCAACTTTACAGAAAATAAGTTTCTCCCATATTTAGTAGTAGCTTACACGGCTTATCTATATCATTTTACTTTAGCTTTATTTCAATTACAGAAAACGGTTTTTAGTTGTTTCAGTCTTAGTTAACAACAATGACACATAGTTGGTTGCTTTGGGAATAAATGTTTAACTGTGTGAGCTTATTTTATATATTTATTTCTTTAAATAAAATGTAAAAATTATATATATTTTTTGTACGAGTTTCTGTCTTCTGCTGAATGCTAAAAAGATGATGCTTTAAAGACCAAACGGTTGACGGTACCCATTCACTTCCATAGTATTTCTTCCTGTAGCATAGAAGTCAATGGGTGCCGTCAACTGTTCACTCTCAAAAAACATCTTCTTTAGTGTTCAGCAGAAAAAAAAAACACTTTCAGGCTGAGGAAGAGTAAACGATAGCAGGATATGATTGTTTGATTCCTCTCACACAGACAATATACAGTTGTGTTCCAAATTATTCAACCCCCTTGACTTGCAAGACAATTTGCAGTGGAGGATAACATTTTATGAAATCAATTTAACAAAATCACCATGTGGGTGTTTTGAAACTGCTGGGTGTTTCTGAATCATGCAATCTAAATGATCCCCCTTACCCAACCCCACCCCTAAACCTAACGTCACTATTACATCAACTAATCAGGTATCATGGTGTAAAAACACCTTGATCTCATAACTCCCATTACTTTTTTTTTTTTTTTGAGATAACAAAAAAGGGCAAAACAGAGACATGTGAATCTGTAAAGCAATAAGATGCATACTGTATAACATATCAATCATGTTTCTAATACATTAAGTATCCTTTTCAGCAGTTTAAATGTCTTTAGAGCTTTTCGATTATTCTGTAATGAAGTTAGAGAGTCGTAAAAAAATCTTCAGAAATCTACCATTTGGTACAGTACGATATACATTTTGCTTTATGTATGATATTTTCCTAACAGAGTAAGAAGTTTAATAATAGTATCCATTTCCAACAAAAAAAAAAGTGAAGTGAAGTGACATTCAGCCAAGTATGGTGACCCATACTCAGAATTTGTGCTCTGCATTTAACCCACCCGAAGTGCACACACACAGAGCAGTGAACACACACACCCGGAGCAGTGGGCAGCCATTTATGCTGCGGCGCCCGGGGAGCAGTTGGGGGTTCAATGCCTTGCTCAAGGGCACCTAAGTCGTGGTATTGAAGGTGGAGAGAGAATTGTACATGCACTCCCACCCACAATTCCTGCCGGCCCGGGACTCGAACTCAGAACCTTTCGGTTGGGAGTCAGACTCTCTAACCATTAGGCCTGGATTAAACCAGTATCACAATCCATAAACAAGACCATTACATCGGTTATTGTGACAAACTTATAAAATAACTCAAAAAGAAACCAAGAAACTTGGGACCAAAATAATTTAGTTTAATTACAACTGAAAAATAAGTGTACAATTGTTTCATTTTCTTCTTTACAGAAACTACATAATGGCAAAAACCCTTCTTTAAACTTACTAATAAAATCATTACATGGATAGTATCTGTTTATTATTTTAAAGTGAGTTTCTTTAACTTTATTAGGAATTACATATTTATTTATATCTGACCACAAATTCTTAAAACCACCCATTACTTTCCTGCAGAGACCTATACTTGGTCGACTTCTGGCGACAGCGGAAGTTCGTCACTACGTTTGTGCACGGCCACGGAGCCTATTAACATAAAGCAAACAACAATACATGTATTATTTTGAGTTAAGCATAACACTTTAATAAAAACAACTCATTAATTTGGAAAGTTACTATCACATGTATGCAATAATATACCAGTTACTTAGAACATCAATTCAAAGTTAAATAACCTACAAACCATTATAAAATAATTTGAATTCTGCTTGTACAACAGATTTGTTCAACTGCTCGTATTTCCTACATTGTTGTGGATTTTATTGATAACTTTAAATGTCTTTGTTAATTTTGTGTGACTTAAGCCAGAAAGAGAGCAGTATAAAAGGGTGATGGCAAAAGTATAAAAACACCGCTTCACTAACCTGCTCGACTGTTAGCATAACTGCTACCATGTGCTACATTAAATGTATAACGTTACATCTAACAATACAAATAAAACATACTATATTTGATTAATGTACATCTAACAATACAAATAAAACATACTATATTTGATTAATGTCTATATAGTTACCGATAAGCTTTTAATATAAGTTATTGTTTTAGTTAAGACACTCACCTGGGACTGGACCATCTGGACATTTACTGCTCTGCACCACAAACAGCCCGTTATGACGCGTGATTTAACGTCTCAGCAACTTTTCCACGCAAACCTGGAAGGCACAGCCCACGGTGCGAGATCGACCGTACTCCGGTTGGACACGGACCTCATCCTCCGTGAAGGGCTTAGCACACACTAAAGTACCTTTCCTCAGAGTAATTGTCGTCTCCTCCTCTCACCATATAGCCCAATTCAACGCTTATTTTTATTTTCGTAGGTGGGAAAACTATGAAATGATAAATACGTTTTTTTTTTTTTTTAATTAGAACACAATGGCACACTATACACATCTGAATACTTTTGGTCTCCGCTATTTTTCGGCAAGCGAATGAACGCTGTAGCGCTTTCACTGGAAAATAACTTGAGATCTGGGATTTGGAGCGAGTTCGCAAAACATTTGATTCATATCGCGACTCCGAAGATCGTTTCGCGAATCTTATGATCGGGTCATCGGAGTTCGCAAAACATTTGATTCAGATCCGGACTCCGAAGCGCGTTTCGCGAATAATTTGATCGGGGCTTCGGAGCGAGTCGGCAAAACATTTGATTCAGATCGGGACTCCTAAGCGCATTTAGCGAATCATTTGATCGGGGCTTCGGAGCGAGTCGGCAAAACATTTGATTCAGATCGGGACTCCGAAGCGCATTTCGCGAATAATTTGATCGGTGCTTCGGAGCGAGTCGGCAAAACACCTGATTCAGATCGGGACTCCGAAGCGCATTTCGCGAATCATTTGATCGGGGCTTCGGAGCAAGTCGGCAAAACATTTGATTCAGATCGGGACTCCGAAGCGCATTTCGCGAATCATTTGAGATCTGGTCTTTCGAGCGGATTTGCAAAACATTTGATTCTATCATGTACTTGTCCAGATCAACTTTTAATAAAGAGAAAAGAGTTTTAGAGACAGATTTTTGTCAATAGCCTGTTAGTAATCCCACAGTCCATAGCATCAGTAACTGTATAATTTAGTAAGGGAAAATTAAAACAAAATAGGATGAGTTTCAATTTTTATTTTATTTTTGTAGAAATGGTCATCTTAACCTCTGTGCAGTGTTCAGGTTATTTCAGGACCCCAAATTAAATTCTAATACTAATACTGCATCATACAGGTGTTTATTTGAGTTGAATATTTCGATAATCATGTAAGGAAACGAAGCCATAATTTGATAAGTTTACATTTACATTTATTCATTCAGCAGACGCTTTTATCCAAAGCGACTTACAAATGAGGATAAAAAACAACACAACGAAAAACAACAAAAAGGGCAACCAAAAGTTTATGAGTATAAACAAGATGCATGCAATATGAAGGCAGATATTGTCTGATATGTTAAGAAATAATATAAAACAAAAAGTCCAGATGATTCAAGCTGTTCGTGACTGTGAGTGTAACAGCAGCAGCAGAGATTATTAACCGTAAATGAAAACATTTAAAACTCTGATTCCTCAATTAGAAAATAAATAAATAAAAATGTAGCAAAACATTACATTCAGATGATATGTAGAACTCTCTGTGATTATCAGTGTCAGACAGGCGTACTACTCTGGCTGTGACATCATCATCCTGGGGAGGGACTTTGAGAGGATTCAGATCATCCCAGGAGCCAAACACGGGAACATCTAGGTGGACACACACACACACACACACACACACACACACACACACACACACACACACACACACACGGTTCTGGTGTCCAAACAACATCAAGGTCTTTATAAACTGTTACAGCACTTTCTCAGAGTGACAAATAGCATAGCTTTTAGCCTCATGGTTGCAGTTTGAGGTTTGGGAATTAGTTTTATTAAATTTTTTTTAGCCTTTATGTTATGTCAGTTTTAATAATTTTAGCATTTCAACTTTTTTGGTAAAAAGTTACTACTTTATAAATTAAATGAAAACAGTACTAAAATTAGTGCTTTTTACTTTACAAATCATTGCAAAGCAACTTTACAGAAAATAAGTTTCTCCCATATTTAGTAGTAGCTTACACAACTTATCTATATCATTTTACTTTAGCTTTATTTCAATTACAGAAAACTGTTTTTAGTTGTTTCAGTCTTAGTTAACAACAATGACACATAGTTGGTTGCTTTGGGAATAAATGTTTAACTGTGTGAGCTTATTTTATATATTTATTTCTTTAAATAAAATGTAAAAAATTATATATATTTTTTGTACGAGTTTCTGTCTTGTGCTGAATGCTAAAAAGATGATGCTTTAAAGACCAAACGGTTGACGGTACCCATTCACTTCCATAGTATTTCTTCCTGTAGCATAGAAGTCAATGGGTGCCGTCAACTGTTCACTCTCAAAAAACATCTTCTTTAGTGTTCAGCAGAAAAAAAAACACTTTCAGGTTGAGGAAGAGTAAACGATAGCAGGATATGATTGTTTGATTCCTCTCACACAGACAATATACAGTTGTGTTCCAAATTATTCAACCCCCTTAACTTGCAAGACAATTTGCAGTGGAGGATAACATTTTATGAAATCAATTTAACAAAATCACCATGTGGGTGTTTTGAAACTGCTGGGTGTTTCTGAATCATGCAATCTAAATGATCCCCCTTACCCAACCCCACCCCTAAACCTAACGTCACTATTACATCAACTAATCAGGCATCATGGTGTAAAAACACCTTGATCTCATAACTCCCATTACTTTTTTTTTTTTTTTTGAGATAACAAAAAAGGGGAAAACAGAGACATGTGAATCTGTAAAGCAATAAGATGCATACTGTATAACATATCAATCATGTTTCTAATACATTAAGTATCCTTTTCAGCAGTTTAAATGTCTTTAGAGCTTTTCGATTATTCTGTATTGAAGTTAGAGAGTCGTAAAAAAATCTTCAGAAATCTACCATTTGGTACAGTCGATATACATTTTGCTTTATGTATGATATTTTCCTAACAGAGTAAGAAGTTTAATAATAGTATCCATTTCCAACAAAAAAAAAAGTGAATTGACATTCAGCCAAGTATGGTGACCCATACTCAGAATTTGTGCTCTGCATTTAACCCACCCGAAGTGCACACACACAGAGAAGTGAACACACACACCCGGAGCAGTGGGCAGCCATTTATGCTGCGGCGCCCGGGGAGCAGTTGGGGGTTCAATGCCTTGCTCAAGGGCACCTAAGTCGTGGTATTGAAGGTGGAGAGAGAATTGTACATGCACTCCCACCCACGATTCCTGCCGGCCCGGGACTCGAACTCAGAACCTTTCGATTGGGAGTCGGACTCTCTAACCATTAGGCCACGACTTCCCCTGGATTAAACCAGTATCACAATCCATAAACAAGACCATTACATCGGTTATTGTGACAAACTTATAAAATAACTCAAAAAGAAACCAAGAAACTTGGGACCAAAATAATTTAGTATAATTACAACTGAAAAATAAGTGTACAATTGTTTCATTTTCTTCTTTACAGAAACTACATAATGGCAAAAACCCTTCTTTAAACTTACTAATAAAATCATTACATGGATAGTATCTGTTTATTATTTTAAAGTGAGTTTCTTTAACTTTATTAGGAATTACATATTTATTTATATCTGACCACAAATTCTTAAAACCACCCATTACTTTCCTGCAGAGACCTATACTTGGTCGACTTCTGGCGACAGGTTCGTCACTACGTTTGTGCACGGCCACGGAGCCTATTAACATAAAGCAAACAACAATACATGTATTATTTTGAGTTAAGCATAATACTTTAATAAAAACAACTCATTAATTTGGAAAGTTACTATCACATGTATGCAATAATATACCAGTTACTTAGAACATCAATTCAAAGTTAAATAACCTACAAACCATTATAAAATAATTTGAATTCTGCTTGTACAACAGATTTGTTCAACTGCTCGTATTTCCTACATTGTTGTGGATTTTATTGATAACTTTAAATGTCTTTGTTAATTTTGTGTGACTTAAGCCAGAAAGAGAGCAGTTTAAAAGGGTGATGGCAAAAGTATAAAAACACCGCTTCACTAACCTGCTCGACTGTTAGCATAACTGCTACCATGTGCTACATTAAATGTATAACGTTACATCTAACAATACAAATAAAACATACTATATTTGATTAATGTACATCTAACAACACAAATAAAACATACTATATTTGATTAATGTCTATATAGTTACCGATAAGCTTTTAATATAAGTTATTGTTTTAGTTAAGACACTCACCTGGGACTGGACCATCTGGACAATTACTGCTCTGCACCAGAAACAGCCCGTTATGACGCTGATTTAACGTCTCCGCAACTTTTCCACGCAAACTGGAAGGCACAGCCCACGGTGCGAGATCGACCGTACTCCGGTTGGACACGGACCTCATCCTCCGTGAAGGGCTTAGCACACACTAAAGTACCTTTCCTCAGAGTAATTGTCGTCTCCTCCTCTCACCATATAGCCCAATTCAACGCTTATTTTTATTTTCGTAGGTGGGAAATGTATGAAATGATAAATACGTTGTTTTTTTTTTTTTAATTAGAACACAAAGGCACACACATCTGAATACTTTTGGTCTCCGCTATTTTTCGGCAAGCGAATGAACGCTGTAGCGCTTTCACTGGAAAATAACTTGAGATCTGGGATTTGGAGCGAGTTCGCAAAAAATTTGATTCATATCGCGACTCCGAAGATCGTTTCGCGAATCTTATGATCGGGCCATCGGAGTTCGCAAAACATTTGATTCAGATCCGGACTCCGAAGCGCGTTTCGCGAATAATTTGATCGGGGCTTCGGAGCGAGTCGGCAAAACATTTGATTCAGATCGGGACTCCGAAGCGCATTTCGCGAATCATTTGATCGGGGCTTTGGAGCGAGTCGGCAAAACATTTGATTCAGATCTGGACTCCGAAGCGCATTTCGCGAATAATTTGATCGGGGCTTCGGAGCGAGTCGGCAAAACATTTGATTCAGATCGGGACTCCTAAGCGCATTTAGCGAATCATTTGATCGGGGCTTCGGAGCGAGTCGGCAAAACATTTGATTCAGATCGGGACTCCGAAGCGCATTTCGCGAATCATTTGATCGGGGCTTTGGAGCGAGTCGGCAAAACATTTGATTCAGATCTGGACTCCGAAGCGCATTTCGCGAATAATTTGATCGGGGCTTCGGAGCGAGTCGGCAAAACATTTGATTCAGATCGGGACTCCGAAGCGCATTTCGCGAATCATTTGAGATCTGGTCTTTCGAGCGGATTTGCAAAACATTTGATTCTATCATGTACTTGTCCAGATCAACTTTTAATAAAGAGAAAAGAGTTTTAGAGACAGATTTTTGTCAATAGCCTGTTAGTAATCCCACAGTCCATAGCATCAGTAACTGTATAATTTAGTAAGGGAAAATTAAAACAAAATAGGATGAGTTTCAATTTTTATTTTATTTTTGTAGAAATGGTCATCTTAACCTCTGTGCAGTGTTCAGGTTATTTCAGGACCCCAAATTAAATTCTAATACTAATACTGCATCATACAGGTGTTTATTTGAGTTGAATATTTCGATAATCATGTAAGGAAACGAAGCCATAATTTGATAAGTTTACATTTACATTTATTCATTCAGCAGACGCTTTTATCCAAAGCGACTTACAAATGAGGATAAAAAACAACACAACGAAAAACAACAAAAAGGGCAACCAAAAGTTTATGAGTATAAACAAGATGCATGCAATATGAAGGCAGATATTGTCTGATATGTTAAGAAATAATATAAAACAAAAAGTCCAGATGATTCAAGCTGTTCGTGACTGTGAGTGTAACAGCAGCAGCAGAGATTATTAACCGTAAATGAAAACATTTAAAACTCTGATTCCTCAATTAGAAAATAAATAAATAAAAATGTAGCAAAACATTACATTCAGATGATATGTAGAACTCTCTGTGATTATCAGTGTCAGACAGGCGTACTACTCTGGCTGTGACATCATCATCCTGGGGAGGGACTTTGAGAGGATTCAGATCATCCCAGGAGCCAAACACGGGAACATCTAGGTGGACACACACACACACACACACACACGGTTCTGGTGTCCAAACAACATCAAGGTCTTTATAAACTGTTACAGCACTTTCTCAGAGTGACAAATAGCATAGCTTTTAGCCTCATGGTTGCAGTTTGAGGTTTAGGAATTAGTTTTATTAATTTTTTTTTAGCCTTTATGTTATGTCAGTTTTAATAATTTTAGCATTTCAACTTTTTTTGTAAAAAGTTACTACTTTATAAATTAAATGAAAACAGTACTAAAATTTGTGCTTTTTACTTTACAAATCATTGCAAAGCAACTTTACAGAAAATACGTTTCTCCCATATTTAGTAGTAGCTTACACGACTTATCTATATCATTTTACTTTAGCTTTATTTCAATTACAGAAAACTGTTTTTAGTTGTTTCAGTCTTAGTTAACAACAATGACACATAGTTGGTTGCTTTGGGAATAAATGTTTAACTGTGTGAGCTTATTTTATATATTTATTTCTTTAAATAAAATGTAAAAATTATATAAATTTTTTGTACGAGTTTCTGTCTTGTGCTGAATGCTAAAAAGATGATGCTTTAAAGACCAAACGGTTGACGGTACCCATTCACTTCCATAGTATTTCTTCCTGTAGCATAGAAGTCAATGGGTGCCGTCAACTGTTCACTCTCAAAAAACATCTTCTTTAGTGTTCAGCAGAAAAAAAAACACTTTCAGGCTGAGGAAGAGTAAACGATAGCAGGATATGATTGTTTGATTCCTCTCACACAGACAATATACAGTTGTGTTCCAAATTATTCAACCCCCTTGACTTGAAAGACAATTTGCAGTGGAGGATAACATTTTATGAAATCAATTTAACAAAATCACCATGTGGGTGTTTTGAAACTGCTGGGTGTTTCTGAATCATGCAATCTAAATGATCCCCCTTACCCAACCCCAACCCTAAACCTAACGTCACTATTACATCAACTAATCAGGTATCATGGTGTAAAAACACCTTGATCTCATAACTCCCATTACTTTTTTTTTTTTTTTTTGAGATAACAAAAAAGGGGAAAACAGAGACATGTGAATCTGTAAAGCAATAAGATGCATACTGTATAACATATCAATCATGTTTCTAATACATTAAGTATCCTTTTCAGCAGTTTAAATGTCTTTAGAGCTTTTCGATTATTCTGTATTGAAGTTAGAGAGTCGTAAAAAAATCTTCAGAAATCTACCATTTGGTACAGTACGATATACATTTTGCTTTATGTTTGATATTTTCCTAACAGAGTAAGAAGTTTAATAATAGTATCCATTTCCAACAAAAAAAAAAAGTGAAGTGACATTCAGCCAAGTATGGTGACCCATACCTTTCGATTTTTTTTTTTTAATTAGAACACAAAGGCACACACATCTGAATACTTTCGGCAAGCGAATGAACGCTGTAGCGCTTTCACTGGAAAATAACTTGAGATCTGGGATTTGGAGCGAGTTCGCAAAAAATTTGATTCATATCGCGACTCCGAAGATCGTTTCGCGAATCTTATGATCGGGCCATCGGAGTTCGCAAAACATTTGATTCAGATCCGGACTCCGAAGCGCGTTTCGCGAATAATTTGATCGGGGCTTCGGAGCGAGTCGGCAAAACATTTGATTCAGATCGGGACTCCTAAGCGCATTTAGCGAATCATTTGATCGGGGCTTCGGAGCGAGTCGGCAAAACATTTGATTCAGATCGGGACTCCGAAGCGCATTTCGCGAATCATTTGATCGGGGCTTTGGAGCGAGTCGGCAAAACATTTGATTCAGATCTGGACTCCGAAGCGCATTTCGCGAATAATTTGATCGGGGCTTCGGAGCGAGTCGGCAAAACATTTGATTCAGATCGGGACTCCGAAGCGCATTTCGCGAATCATTTGAGATCTGGTCTTTCGAGCGGATTTGCAAAACATTTGATTCTATCATGTACTTGTCCAGATCAACTTTTAATAAAGAGAAAAGAGTTTTAGAGACAGATTTTTGTCAATAGCCTGTTAGTAATCCCACAGTCCATAGCATCAGTAACTGTATAATTTAGTAAGGGAAAATTAAAACAAAATAGGATGAGTTTCAATTTTTATTTTATTTTTGTAGAAATGGTCATCTTAACCTCTGTGCAGTGTTCAGGTTATTTCAGGACCCCAAATTAAATTCTAATACTAATACTGCATCATACAGGTGTTTATTTGAGTTGAATATTTCGATAATCATGTAAGGAAACGAAGCCATAATTTGATAAGTTTACATTTACATTTATTCATTCAGCAGACGCTTTTATCCAAAGCGACTTACAAATGAGGATAAAAAACAACACAACGAAAAACAACAAAAAGGGCAACCAAAAGTTTATGAGTATAAACAAGATGCATGCAATATGAAGGCAGATATTGTCTGATATGTTAAGAAATAATATAAAACAAAAAGTCCAGATGATTCAAGCTGTTCGTGACTGTGAGTGTAACAGCAGCAGCAGAGATTATTAACCGTAAATGAAAACATTTAAAACTCTGATTCCTCAATTAGAAAATAAATAAATAAAAATGTAGCAAAACATTACATTCAGATGATATGTAGAACTCTCTGTGATTATCAGTGTCAGACAGGCGTACTACTCTGGCTGTGACATCATCATCCTGGGGAGGGACTTTGAGAGGATTCAGATCATCCCAGGAGCCAAACACGGGAACATCTAGGTGGACACACACACACACACACACACACGGTTCTGGTGTCCAAACAACATCAAGGTCTTTATAAACTGTTACAGCACTTTCTCAGAGTGACAAATAGCATAGCTTTTAGCCTCATGGTTGCAGTTTGAGGTTTAGGAATTAGTTTTATTAATTTTTTTTTAGCCTTTATGTTATGTCAGTTTTAATAATTTTAGCATTTCAACTTTTTTTGTAAAAAGTTACTACTTTATAAATTAAATGAAAACAGTACTAAAATTTGTGCTTTTTACTTTACAAATCATTGCAAAGCAACTTTACAGAAAATACGTTTCTCCCATATTTAGTAGTAGCTTACACGACTTATCTATATCATTTTACTTTAGCTTTATTTCAATTACAGAAAACTGTTTTTAGTTGTTTCAGTCTTAGTTAACAACAATGACACATAGTTGGTTGCTTTGGGAATAAATGTTTAACTGTGTGAGCTTATTTTATATATTTATTTCTTTAAATAAAATGTAAAAATTATATAAATTTTTTGTACGAGTTTCTGTCTTGTGCTGAATGCTAAAAAGATGATGCTTTAAAGACCAAACGGTTGACGGTACCCATTCACTTCCATAGTATTTCTTCCTGTAGCATAGAAGTCAATGGGTGCCGTCAACTGTTCACTCTCAAAAAACATCTTCTTTAGTGTTCAGCAGAAAAAAAAACACTTTCAGGCTGAGGAAGAGTAAACGATAGCAGGATATGATTGTTTGATTCCTCTCACACAGACAATATACAGTTGTGTTCCAAATTATTCAACCCCCTTGACTTGAAAGACAATTTGCAGTGGAGGATAACATTTTATGAAATCAATTTAACAAAATCACCATGTGGGTGTTTTGAAACTGCTGGGTGTTTCTGAATCATGCAATCTAAATGATCCCCCTTACCCAACCCCAACCCTAAACCTAACGTCACTATTACATCAACTAATCAGGTATCATGGTGTAAAAACACCTTGATCTCATAACTCCCATTACTTTTTTTTTTTTTTTTTGAGATAACAAAAAAGGGGAAAACAGAGACATGTGAATCTGTAAAGCAATAAGATGCATACTGTATAACATATCAATCATGTTTCTAATACATTAAGTATCCTTTTCAGCAGTTTAAATGTCTTTAGAGCTTTTCGATTATTCTGTATTGAAGTTAGAGAGTCGTAAAAAAATCTTCAGAAATCTACCATTTGGTACAGTACGATATACATTTTGCTTTATGTTTGATATTTTCCTAACAGAGTAAGAAGTTTAATAATAGTATCCATTTCCAACAAAAAAAAAAAGTGAAGTGACATTCAGCCAAGTATGGTGACCCATACCTTTCGATTTTTTTTTTTTAATTAGAACACAAAGGCACACACATCTGAATACTTTCGGCAAGCGAATGAACGCTGTAGCGCTTTCACTGGAAAATAACTTGAGATCTGGGATTTGGAGCGAGTTCGCAAAAAATTTGATTCATATCGCGACTCCGAAGATCGTTTCGCGAATCTTATGATCGGGCCATCGGAGTTCGCAAAACATTTGATTCAGATCCGGACTCCGAAGCGCGTTTCGCGAATAATTTGATCGGGGCTTCGGAGCGAGTCGGCAAAACATTTGATTCAGATCGGGACTCCTAAGCGCATTTAGCGAATCATTTGATCGGGGCTTCGGAGCGAGTCGGCAAAACATTTGATTCAGATCGGGACTCCGAAGCGCATTTCGCGAATCATTTGATCGGGGCTTTGGAGCGAGTCGGCAAAACATTTGATTCAGATCTGGACTCCGAAGCGCATTTCGCGAATAATTTGATCGGGGCTTCGGAGCGAGTCGGCAAAACATTTGATTCAGATCGGGACTCCGAAGCGCATTTCGCGAATCATTTGAGATCTGGTCTTTCGAGCGGATTTGCAAAACATTTGATTCTATCATGTACTTGTCCAGATCAACTTTTAATAAAGAGAAAAGAGTTTTAGAGACAGATTTTTGTCAATAGCCTGTTAGTAATCCCACAGTCCATAGCATCAGTAACTGTATAATTTAGTAAGGGAAAATTAAAACAAAATAGGATGAGTTTCAATTTTTATTTTATTTTTGTAGAAATGGTCATCTTAACCTCTGTGCAGTGTTCAGGTTATTTCAGGACCCCAAATTAAATTCTAATACTAATACTGCATCATACAGGTGTTTATTTGAGTTGAATATTTCGATAATCATGTAAGGAAACGAAGCCATAATTTGATAAGTTTACATTTACATTTATTCATTCAGCAGACGCTTTTATCCAAAGCGACTTACAAATGAGGATAAAAAACAACACAACGAAAAACAACAAAAAGGGCAACCAAAAGTTTATGAGTATAAACAAGATGCATGCAATATGAAGGCAGATATTGTCTGATATGTTAAGAAATAATATAAAACAAAAAGTCCAGATGATTCAAGCTGTTCGTGACTGTGAGTGTAACAGCAGCAGCAGAGATTATTAACCGTAAATGAAAACATTTAAAACTCTGATTCCTCAATTAGAAAATAAATAAATAAAAATGTAGCAAAACATTACATTCAGATGATATGTAGAACTCTCTGTGATTATCAGTGTCAGACAGGCGTACTACTCTGGCTGTGACATCATCATCCTGGGGAGGGACTTTGAGAGGATTCAGATCATCCCAGGAGCCAAACACGGGAACATCTAGGTGGACACACACACACACACACACACACGGTTCTGGTGTCCAAACAACATCAAGGTCTTTATAAACTGTTACAGCACTTTCTCAGAGTGACAAATAGCATAGCTTTTAGCCTCATGGTTGCAGTTTGAGGTTTAGGAATTAGTTTTATTAATTTTTTTTTAGCCTTTATGTTATGTCAGTTTTAATAATTTTAGCATTTCAACTTTTTTTGTAAAAAGTTACTACTTTATAAATTAAATGAAAACAGTACTAAAATTTGTGCTTTTTACTTTACAAATCATTGCAAAGCAACTTTACAGAAAATACGTTTCTCCCATATTTAGTAGTAGCTTACACGACTTATCTATATCATTTTACTTTAGCTTTATTTCAATTACAGAAAACTGTTTTTAGTTGTTTCAGTCTTAGTTAACAACAATGACACATAGTTGGTTGCTTTGGGAATAAATGTTTAACTGTGTGAGCTTATTTTATATATTTATTTCTTTAAATAAAATGTAAAAATTATATACATTTTTTGTACAAGTTTCTGTCTTGTGCTGAATGCTAAAAAGATGATGCTTTAAAGACCAAACGGTTGACGGTACCCATTCACTTCCATAGTATTTCTTCCTGTAGCATAGAAGTCAATGGGTGCCGTCAACTGTTCACTCTCAAAAAACATCTTCTTTAGTGTTCAGCAGAAAAAAAAAACACTTTCAGGCTGAGGAAGAGTAAACGATAGCAGGATATGATTGTTTGATTCCTCTCACACAGACAATATACAGTTGTGTTCCAAATTATTCAACCCCCTTGACTTGAAAGACAATTTGCAGTGGAGGATAACATTTTATGAAATCAATTTAACAAAATCACCATGTGGGTGTTTTGAAACTGCTGGGTGTTTCTGAATCATGCAATCTAAATGATCCCCCTTACCCAACCCCACCCCTAAACCTAACGTCACTATTACATCAACTAATCAGGTATCATGGTTTTTTTTTTTTTTGAGATAACAAAAAAGGGGAAAACAGAGACATGTGAATCTGTAAAGCAATAAGATGCATACTGTATAACATATCAATCATGTTTCTAATACATTAAGTATCCTTTTCAGCAGTTTAAATGTCTTTAGAGCTTTTCGATTATTCTGTATTGAAGTTAGAGAGTCGTAAAAAAATCTTCAGAAATCTACCATTTGGTACAGTACGATATACATTTTGCTTTATGTATGATATTTTCCTAACAGAGTAAGAAGTTTAATAATAGTATCCATTTCCAACAAAAAAAAAAGTGAAGTGACATTCAGCCAAGTATGGTGACCCATACTCAGAATTTGTGCTCTGCATTTAACCCACCCGAAGTGCACACACACAGAGCAGTGAACACACACACCCGGAGCAGTGGGCAGCCATTTATGCTGCGGCGCCCGGGGAGCAGTTGGGGGTTCAATGCCTTGCTCAAGGGCACCTAAGTCGTGGTATTGAAGGTGGAGAGAGAATTGTACATGCACTCCCACCCACAATTCCTGCACCCGATTCGAACGTTGTCACTCGATTGAATGGGGCGTTATCAGCGGTTATCAGCCCATAGAAATGGGCCAGGAGGGGCCTCCTGCGCCTACTAGTAGGCTCAGAAGGCCGTGATCATCCATCCAAATGGTTGATCACCAACAAATATACAAGAGAAGACTCCAGATCCAATCCCAGAATTCCTGCTCACCGGTAATCGGAAGTCTACTGGACGAATGCGGGAACGTTGCGATATTTCCTGCTTAATATTTTCAGGTAAGACTATTAAAATTATAAAAATGAGCATTTAAACTGTAATGGAAAACAATACATACACTCGTATTGCGTGTCATTATTGTTGATATGAGATAACCGTATTGCGATGTATCTGCAAACGTTATCGCTAGACAATATTACGTTATTAGCCTGTCGTTACGTTAACGTTGCATGCTTTATTATGTGAGCATTAATGTTGCTAATATGAGTTTGTATTTACGCCTGAAGCTAATGGGGGAATTAAGTTTCTAGTTAAACTGTCAAAATGACTTTTTACACTCATACCGGCTTATATTGTGTATGCTCGATAACGCCTCACTGAAGACAGATCATTGGACTAATGTAACCCATATTGACTTGAGAGAAATATTAAACACAAGACGTATTTTACGACTGTTTGGAAACCTTGGGATCTTGACTAGAGTGTAAAATAAAGTTCTGTGGGTTTGAACCAAGCTTGGCTGGATTTGATCCTATATCAGGAGGCTTTGGATCTGTCTTTCTATCTATATACCTACTCAAAAAAATAAAGGGAATACTTAACAACACAATATAACCCACAAGTGTTCCCTTTATTTTTTTTTTAGCAGTTTATATATATAGCTAGCTAGCTGTGTATCTATTTATATAATCTATCTAGCTCTATGTGTATTTATCTATCTATCTATCTATCTTGCAATCTATATATCTAGCTAGCTGTATCTAACTATCGCACCAAATATCCCTCATCTGACTGCATCCCATTTTCACTCATGTGTTTCTGTCTTTTAGGCTGTGATAAGAAGTACGGTACGGGTTGCACTTTGCTTTATGTAATAATTGTCAAATATTTGATTTCAGATATGGGAAAAGCACTTAAGATGACCCCACGTTTCAGGAACGTTAAAATTAAGTTGGTGAGGAGGTCTATGGTGGGCCCTGCAAGTTTTCTTACCTCAGATAAGGTCTTCCTCAGCCCAGCTACAAACAGACCCACCCTTCAGACCCTTCTATTACATCTCAACCTGCTGAACCTGATGATGCGACACCGAGCTGTTCTGAGAGCGCATACAGTAAGGCAAAGAAGAGAGAGCTTCATGCCTGGGATGCAGTCAAGGATGAGATGCTTAAGGTGACGTTTGAATGTTCAGCATCAGTCACTACCCAGTGTGCTGTCTGCCGAGAACATGCTGATTATAGGTGCATTGAGTGCAGCTCCACTGCAGTGTTCTGTGAGGTTTGCCTGAAGAGGATTCACAGAAATTCACTGCATCTTCCTGAAAAGTGGAATGTAAGAACAATAGCATACAGTCTTACATTGCTATTGCTATACTTGCATACAGACAGCAAACTCACAGTAATGTCAACAGATTCATTAGATACTTCAAATTGTTTTAGCACTATGCAGTATCAACTGTTAGTGTCACAAGTTTGTTGTTTTAAAAACATTAGAGCTATCCATCTTTCTTACAGAATGTTTACTATGAGCCATCCTCCCTGGGGTTATTCTTATATTTACCTGAAGCCCATGGCACCCATGCTGTGTACACAAAGGACATGAAGATCATTGTCAGCACAGGTTTGTCATTTTACCTGATACAAAATCTTAATGTATTTAATTTTATTGACAGGTTAAGGAATTCAATCATATTACATGTGGAGTAATGATTTCCTTTAAGGAATTAATCAAATTTGTGATGCAATAAAAAAAAAAAGTCATGATAGTTATAGTTTATATACTATCATGATAGGTAAAAATGTATAGCCTGAATCCACCGTAAGTCGCTTTGGATAAAAGCGTCTGCTAAATTCATACATTTAATTTAATTTATACTGATATGGTAGTCTATAGTAGTACTAGGTTATGTTTTTATGTTATTTTCCTCTTTATATTTGGCAGGACGGCTCTGCACCGTTACAGTCAACATGTGTGCGTGTGAACCAGAAACCTGTACTCTGCTAAGGTTTGGGCTCCGGCCAGCAACAGCCACAAGCCCCAGACAGCCTTCTCCATCCCTCTGCTAGAGCTTGTTGTTTCTCTGTCACTGGAGTGTCAGGTTTCTGTTGAGGGTTTTTAGCAACACCCCATATCCCATTTTAGGCATCACCACTTCCGACAAAGAAGTTTGGTTGATATTTGCACAATTAAATGATGGAACCATATGCCCAGCATGTCCAAAGGTTGGTTATAATTCCAGCGTGGTTCTTGTTTGATTAAATTAATGGCATAGAAATAAAATCTGAATTAATATCAAACTTAAAAGTTAATTTGTGTATGTAGTATTGTAATAGAATAGTAATAGTATAAATGTATAAACCTGGTGCGGGTACAAAACCAGTGTTACTGTAAGTGTTTGTTTTCCAGGCGGATGGAGATATGATTGTCACATTGGATGCCAACTTTGGCCTTGTGAGGAAGCAAAGCTCTGGTACAAGTGCGGTTGATCCATTACACAGAACCCACGTGTTTGTTGATGAAAAGGATGTAGAGGAATACCTGCTATCACATCTTGACAGCTCAAAGCCTCGAGGTTAATCATTGTTGCAGAATTTCATTCGAGTCCATGAAATATTAATTAAACTTGTGAAAAAAGATCACTATTCCCCTCATAAATCTATGTTTTCCTTAAATATTTAGGACTGCAGTAAGCTGCTCTCATTCAAGGTATTATAATATTATATAATATAATTACTTTACTGCGTTACTTGTGCAGACATGTTGTTTCACTAGGTCTGATCTATTTTAAAGCTTAGGCACTGTATTTAAGCATACATATCCCCACTAGTCTGTCTGTATGAGTACAAAATTAAAAAATAAACTGTCTATAATTGTTACTGTACAAGCACAGTAAAATATTTATATAAAAAATATTGCACTACTGTTATTTTGCATAGAATACATTGTTCAACAATATTTTTGCACACTCATCCAACTGCATTTATTACCACTGTTCTCACGTTCCTGCTCTTCATAATGTTTATATAATCCTTCATTGCTCTGTTCATAATGTACATACAATCCCTACATTGCATTCATATTTATATTCTGTATATACTCTGATCAATACTGTATATAGCAACTCCACTGTACATTCTGTATATCATAGCTTTACATACTCTGCACTTTTATGTATATAAAACACTATATTCTTGCACTTCTGGTTAGATGCTAACTGCATTTCATTAGCTCTGTACTTGTACTCTGCATAATGACAATAAAGTTGAATCTAATCTAATCTAAAAAAAAAAATGTGTTTACCATAATGTAATATGTTATTTACTGTAATGTACAAATGTGTGGGAGGTGTTTTGTTTTTTGTGAGCTCACCATCAAAATCCCCTTCGACTGAGTTGAAATGAAAATAAATTATTGGATCTTGAATCCTCTGAAGCAACTATGAGTTTGTAAAAACATAAAATAAAAGGGAACATAGAGGTGTATTGACTCTACGAGTTACAGCCATGTTTTCAGCCATGGTGCTCTGCACTTATTCACAGCACATTTAAAGTCAATTAAAGGTAATTTACTAAATAACATACAATGAATTTACAGTCAAAATCCGTATGTGACAGTGTGCCACATTCAGTAGGTTCCTACATAACTGTTATTGGCTTGAAATTCTCCAGATCCAAGCCTATGTAATTTAACACATTTTTTCTCTTCTTCCCATTGGCTGTTTTCGTTTTATTTTCACTTTCTTCTTTCATTGAATGTATATTACATTTAGTTTGTTCGTTGTTTGTTGCCATGGTTGTTACGTTGCTATCGCTGAAACCACGTGGCTTGCATAACGTACTTCCGTCCAAAAGTACTTTATTCACAAGACACTTTTTTTAAAATGATGAATTCAACATTTGTCCACGAAAAAACAACAACAAACAGATAACTCAACAATAAGATATGTTAATATAACTTTTGCACATTTCTCCTTCGATTCAGAGAAATACATTTTTGGTAGCAGAAGGTTACGGTAGTGCATTGTGTTGTGGGCGGGGTTTGCGCGTTCTACATTTCGGCTAAAATGTCTTAAATAAACAAATATATTTAGATTTTCTTAACGTAAATCATCTAGATGCAGCGTAATTAATAGATTGGTTGTACTAGATATTTGATATATTCAGTAGATATATCTTTTTACAACCCTAATTTCCAACCCTAATTCGCAAACCAGATACTACAACTGCAGTGCTTGATTTGTATCAAGCTGCACTGAGTAGCTATAGGGAATTGTAGTTTTAAAAAAAATCGTGTATTTCTTAGAATTGGATATTGCAAATAGTGAGTTGAGAGTACAGTGTGGAGTTTAGGCGGATTGTAAACATATCTATGTAAACAGATTTTAAATGTCTAAATTTTAAATGGGTTCAAATGACTTTTAACCCGATTTGACAATATCCAGAGCTGTTGACTATATTTACATCATAAATGAGGACAAGAGCTCTCTATAACAGTTAGTCCCATGTGTGTAGCCCTTTTTATTGCTTTATTATAAGCCTTGAAATATGCACCAAGGTGATGTTTCAAAGGTCAGTATTTCAAAACAGGAGCTATGTAGAATCTTCATACTTACATATGTTACTCTCTGGGTCAAGACCTTTCTAACAATGTATATGGTTTAGCTCTACGACAAAGTTTTAATTTTCTCATTTCACATGCACAAGCCATCTCGGGTGTAGTTTCAGAGAGCTATTTGAAGGCTCAATAGCCATAGCCTATATAAAAATAAGCTATTTGCTTGTTTGTTTGTTTCTGACTTTGTAAACAGATTTATGAACCCACAACATGACAAATACCCTGTCCGCACACACACACACACACACACACACACACACACACACACACACACACACAGAGAGACTCATTTTGCATTTCTGTTTGGTTCCCATGTGGCAAATCTAATTATGGGATGGTTCACCCAAAAATGAAAATTCTGTCATCATTTACTCACCCTCATGTCATTCCAAACCTGTATGAGTTGCTTTCTTATGTTGAACATAAAAAAAGATAATTTGAAGAATGCTGGTAATGGCTGGTAAAAGTTAAAGTTTTTACAAGGTTTCTGAGCAGAAGATCATTAAATGTTTTCTCTGTCCATGTTACCAAAACTCATGTGTCATTTAAAAAGCATGTTTGAAAGCATGTCAATTAATTTCTTTGCATTCATCTAGATGCAATGTAATTAATACTTTGGCTATACTAGATATTTTATTTGTTCAGTAAATATATAATTTTACAACCCTAATTTGCAAACCAGATAAACTAATCAGATTTAAAATGTATAATTAATTATATATATATATATATATATATATATATATATATATATATATATATATATATATATATATATATATATATATAATTGAACGACAGCACTTTGAATTAAATGTAGTCTACCCACGGCAGACAACTGCAAACAAAAGTGGAACACACCAGTCCTCCCTCACATAAACTGACAATAAACTTTATTTATCTGAATCCAAGGAGAAACAATTGATATCCTTAACACAGATAAAATGATACCCTTCACATTTTCTCTTAAATGTTTATCATTAAAATAAAAGCGTAACAGTAATTGTGAAGAAAATACTTCAGAGTGGAAGTAAGCAATGCCATAGAAACCATTTAAATTTAAAATAAATAAATTGTAGTGTTCAGCTGTATACCAAAGTTTCTACAAGTACCAGTAACCATCTTTTCAATATATTTTTTTGCCAAGCATCTCCTACTGACAGCAAAACTGTGAAAAATATAAAGTTATGTGAAGCATCTAATCATAACATGAAATCATACTCTGACCCACTGTTGTGAATATTAAGGTGAGGTCCTTGCTAAAACCCAGCCCTACTGAACCAATGATGAAACAGGTGTATGTATATATATATATATATATATATATATATATATATATATATATATATATATATATATATATATATATATATATATATATATATATAATAAAAAACCATGTAGACTCAATTCAGTACAATATAACTTTATTGTTCCCCACATAAGTCCTGTATAAAGGAGAACACATTGATTGTGCCAACAAACAACAATAATAAATAAAAATGGGGTGAATGAAAATAACAAAAAGATCACAATTTTCTTCTTACGTGTGAAGTGTGGTCATTACAATAAATTTGCAGCATATGTATGTATTGTGTGTGTGTGTTTGTATGGATGGGTTGGGGGCCGTCAACACAGTAAAAACAACTCAAACAAGTAACAAGATACATCTTCAGGGTGTTAGCATGGTGTCTTGACACTGGCAGTGAACGCACTTGTTCTTTTTAAAGCCACATTCTGTGTGTGACCATGATTGGCACACTGTGCACTGAGACCATGAGCGCCACTTCTTTCTTGCATTCTTCTTCTTATCATAAAAATGGATGCGGCAGACACAGCACAAATTGCCTCCATCTACCAAAGAAAAAACACAAATATTTTGAAAGTCAAGCCAGTTAGTTTAAATCATACTCATCACTATATTTAAAGCAACATCTCAAAGGCAGCTTGTTCATTTTTAACTGTTGCAAAAGGAATATGTGGGTATTGTACATCAATTCATCTCAGATCTTTAGGAAAACTCTGGGTTTTTCGTTTCAGAAATGGATGTAAATCAAACCTGAAACAGAGGGGTAACTACATTTTAATTTAACAAATCTCATGACCACTTTTTTCTTCAGCTGCTTCAAGTTTGATATGGTGGCATGAGTCTTTGACAATTTCTTCAATGTGAGAATATTTGATGTTGATAGCCTTGTAAACAAAAATCAGCTGGAATACTTTTTTGTAACGAACTCATTTGAAATTATGATAAAAACTAGAGATAAACAATCCAGTTGTCTAACACAATGTTCTGCACACACCACAATTGCTGTTGATCATCCTTCCATCTAATACTTTAAGAATACCACTAATGCTTAGCAAATGAATCCTGTTTCCAAACATCTAACTTCAGCTTCTTTAAGTGCATTGTAATTCGGGCATCCCTCACCTCATGTGCCCTCAGTGCTGCTGCCTCTTGAATGTATTTTTTCTTTGCATCTTCCCCCAATGTGGCGCACCTGCCCTTAATATCATTCATTGTGCCTGAAGAAAAAATAGATGCACAGAAAACTTAACGCATTAGTCAGCATCTCCTTTTAAAGTAAATTCATACAACGACAATCAGTACTTGGGTTGTGAAAACCATTTATCTGTAACAACTCTGTAAAAACAAGATAACGTGTAAAGTAGATGCCCTGATGATTCTTTTCAATACACTCAGCATTCTTAAACTGATGAATGCAATTTGTGTGAGTGAAGTACTTCCCAAATACTATCATGAAAATCTGTTTCATGACGCTTCATGTATATATATATATATATATATATATATATAGATAGATAGATAGATAAATTATATAAATATATACACAGCTAGCAAGCTTTAGAGAGAGTGAGAGAGAAAGAGAGAGACAGACAGATAGACACAGACAGACAGCTAAATATATATATATATATATATATATATATATATAGATAGATATATATAGATATAGATAGATATATAAATTATATAAATATATACACAGCTAGCTAGCTAGTATAGAGAGAAAGAGAGAGACAGACAGACAGACAGACAGATAGATAGATAGATCCAAACCCACAGAACTTTATTTTACACTCTAGTCAAGATCCCAAGGTTTCCAAACAGCCGTAAAATACGTCTTGTGTTTAATATTTCTCTCAAGTCGATATGGGTTATATTAGTCCTATGATCTGGCTTCAGTGAGGCGTTATCGAGCATACACAATAGCCTGTAAGAGTGTAAAAAGTCATTTTGACAGTTTAACTAGAAACTAAATTCCCCCATTAGCTTCAGACGTAAATACACACTCATATTAGCAACGTTAATGCTCACATAAAGCAAGCAACGTTAACATAACAACACGCTAATAACGTAATATTGTCTAGCGATAACGTTTGCAGACACATCGCAATACGGTTATCTCATGTCAACAATAATGACACGCAATACGAGTGTATGTATTGTTTTCCATTACAGTTTAAATGCTCAGTTTTATAATTTTAATAGTCTTACCTGAAAATATTAAGCAGGAAATATCGCAACGTTCCCGCATTCGTCCAGTAGACTTCCGATTACCGGTGAGTAGGAATTCTGGGATTGGATCTGGAGTCTTCTCTTGTATATTTGTGGGTGATCAACCATTTGGATGGATGATCACGGCCTTCTGAGCCTACTAGTAGGCACAGGAGGCCCCTCCTGGCCCATTTCTATGGGCTGATAACTGCTGATAACGCCCCATTCAATCGAGTGATAACGTTCGAATCGGGTGATTCCTGCCGGCCCGGGACTCGAACTCAGAACCTTTCTTATAAAACTTATAAAATAACTCAAAAAGAAACCAAGAAACTTGGGACCAAAATACTTTAGTATAATTACAACTGAAAAATAAGTGTACAATTGTTTCATTTTCTTCTTTACAGAAACTACATAATGGCAAAAACCCTTCTTTAAACTTACTAATAAAATCATTACATGGATAGTATCTGTTTATTATTTTAAAGTGAGTTTCTTTAACTTTATTAGGAATTACATATTTATTTATATCTGACCACAAATTCTTAAAACCACCCATTACTTTCCTGCAGAGACCTATACTTGGTCGACTTCTGGCGACAGAGGAAGTTCGTCACTACGTTTGTGCACGGCCACGGAGCCTATTAACATAAAGCAAACAACAATACATGTATTATTTTGAGTTAATCATAACACTTTAATAAAAACAACTCATTAATTTGGAAAGTTACTATCACATGTATGCAATAATATACCAGTTACTTAGAACATCAATTCAAAGTTAAATAACCTACAAACCATTATAAAATAATTTGAATTCTGCTTGTACAACAGATTTGTTCAACTGCTCGTATTTCCTACATTGTTGTGGATTTTATTGATAACTTTAAATGTCTTTGTTAATTTTGTGTGACTTAAGCCAGAAAGAGAGCAGTATAAAAGGGTGATGGCAAAAGTATAAAAACACCGCTTCACTAACCTGCTCGACTGTTAGCATAACTGCTACCATGTGCTACATTAAATGTATAACGTTACATCTAACAATACAAATAAAACATACTATATTTGATTAATGTACATCTAACAACACAAATAAAACATACTATATTTGATTAATGTCTATATAGTTACCGATAAGCTTTTAATATAAGTTATTGTTTTAGTTAAGACACTCACCTGGGACTGGACCATCTGGACATTTACTGCTCTGCACCACAAACAGCCCGTTATGACGCGTGATTTAACGTCTCCGCAACTTTTCCACGCAAACCTGGAAGGCACAGCCCACGGTGCGAGATCGACCGTACTCCGGTTGGACACGGACCTCATCCTCCGTGAAGGGCTTAGCACACACTAAAGTACCTTTCCTCAGAGTAATTGACTCTCACCATATAGCCCAATTCAACGCTTATTTTTATTTTCGTAGGTGGGAAAACTATGAAATGATAAATACGTTTTTTTTTTTTTTAATTAGAACACAAAGGCACACTATACACATCTGAATACTTTTGGTCTCCGCTATTTTTCGGCAAGCGAATGAACGCTGTAGCGCTTTCACTGGAAAATAACTTGAGATCTGGGATTTGGAGCGAGTTCGCGAAAAATTTGATTCATATCGCGACTCCGAAGATCGTTTCGCGAATCTTATGATCGGGCCATCGGAGTTCGCAAAACATTTGATTCAGATCCGGACTCCGAAGCGCGTTTCGCGAATAATTTGATCGGGGCTTCGGAGCGAGTCGGCAAAACATTTGATTCAGATCGGGACTCCGAAGCGCATTTAGCGAATCATTTGATCGGGGCTTCGGAGCGAGTCGGCAAAACATTTGATTCAGATCGGGACTCCGAAGCGCATTTCGCGAATAATTTGATCGGGGCTTCGGAGCGAGTCGGCAAAACATTTGATTCAGATCGGGACTCCGAAGCGCATTTCGCGAATAATTTGAGATCTGGTCTTTCGAGCGGATTTGCAAAACATTTGATTCTATCATGTACTTGTCCAGATCAACTTTTAATAAAGAGAAAAGAGTTTTAGAGACAGATTTTTGTCAATAGCCTGTTAGTAATCCCACAGTCCATAGCATCAGTAACTGTATAATTTAGTAAGGGAAAATTAAAACAAAATAGGATGAGTTTCAATTTTTATTTTATTTTTGTAGAAATGGTCATCTTAACCTCTGTGCAGTGTTCAGGTTATTTCAGGACCCCAAATTAAATTCTAATACTAATACTGCATCATACAGGTGTTTATTTGAGTTGAATATTTCGATAATCATGTAAGGAAACGAAGCCATAATTTGATAAGTTTACATTTACATTTATTCATTCAGCAGACGCTTTTATCCAAAGCGACTTACAAATGAGGATAAAAAACAACACAACGAAAAACAACAAAAAGGGCAACCAAAAGTTTATGAGTATAAACAAGATGCATGCAATATGAAGGCAGATATTGTCTGATATGTTAAGAAATAATATAAAACAAAAAGTCCAGATGATTCAAGCTGTTCGTGACTGTGAGTGTAACAGCAGCAGCAGAGATTATTAACCGTAAATGAAAACATTTAAAACTCTGATTCCTCAATTAGAAAATAAATAAATAAAAATGTAGCAAAACATTACATTCAGATGATATGTAGAACTCTCTGTGATTATCAGTGTCAGACAGGCGTACTACTCTGGCTGTGACATCATCATCCTGGGGAGGGACTTTGAGAGGATTCAGATCATCCCAGGAGCCAAACACGGGAACATCTAGGTGGACACACACACACACACACACACACACACACACACACACGGTTCTGGTGTCCAAACAACATCAAGGTCTTTATAAACTGTTACAGCACTTTCTCAGAGTGACAAATAGCATAACTTTTAGCCTCATGGTTGCAGTTTGAGGTTTAGGAATTAGTTTTATTAATTTTTTTTTAGCCTTTATGTTATGTCAGTTTTAATAATTTTAGCATTTCAACTTTTTTTGTAAAAAGTTACTACTTTATAAATTAAATGAAAACAGTACTAAAATTTGTGCTTTTTACTTTACAAATCATTGCAAAGCAACTTTACAGAAAATACGTTTCTCCCATATTTAGTAGTAGCTTACACGACTTATCTATATCATTTTACTTTAGCTTTATTTCAATTACAGAAAACTGTTTTTAGTTGTTTCAGTCTTAGTTAACAACAATGACACATAGTTGGTTGCTTTGGGAATAAATGTTTAACTGTGTGAGCTTATTTTATATATTTATTTCTTTAAATAAAATGTAAAAATTATATAAATTTTTTGTACGAGTTTCTGTCTTGTGCTGAATGCTAAAAAGATGATGCTTTAAAGACCAAACGGTTGACGGTACCCATTCACTTCCATAGTATTTCTTCCTGTAGCATAGAAGTCAATGGGTGCCGTCAACTGTTCACTCTCAAAAAACATCTTCTTTAGTGTTCAGCAGAAAAAAAAACACTTTCAGGCTGAGGAAGAGTAAACGATAGCAGGATATGATTGTTTGATTCCTCTCACACAGACAATATACAGTTGTGTTCCAAATTATTCAACCCCCTTGACTTGAAAGACAATTTGCAGTGGAGGATAACATTTTATGAAATCAATTTAACAAAATCACCATGTGGGTGTTTTGAAACTGCTGGGTGTTTCTGAATCATGCAATCTAAATGATCCCCCTTACCCAACCCCAACCCTAAACCTAACGTCACTATTACATCAACTAATCAGGTATCATGGTGTAAAAACACCTTGATCTCATAACTCCCATTACTTTTTTTTTTTTTTTTGAGATAACAAAAAAGGGGAAAACAGAGACATGTGAATCTGTAAAGCAATAAGATGCATACTGTATAACATATCAATCATGTTTCTAATACATTAAGTATCCTTTTCAGCAGTTTAAATGTCTTTAGAGCTTTTCGATTATTCTGTATTGAAGTTAGAGAGTCGTAAAAAAATCTTCAGAAATCTACCATTTGGTACAGTACGATATACATTTTGCTTTATGTTTGATATTTTCCTAACAGAGTAAGAAGTTTAATAATAGTATCCATTTCCAACAAAAAAAAAAAGTGAAGTGACATTCAGCCAAGTATGGTGACCCATACTCAGAATTTGTGCTCTGCATTTAACCCACCCGAAGTGCACACACACAGAGCAGTGAACACACACACCCGGAGCAGTGGGCAGCCATTTATGCTGCGGCGCCCGGGGAGCAGTTGGGGGTTCAATGCCTTGCTCAAGGGCACCTAAGTCGTGGTATTGAAGGTGGAGAGAGAATTGTACATGCACTCCCACCCACGATTCCTGCCGGCCCGGGACTCGAACTCAGAACCTTTCGATTGGGAGTCGGACTCTCTAACCATTAGGCCACGACTTCCCCTGGATTAAACCAGTATCACAATCCATAAACAAGACCATTACATCGGTTATTGTGACAAACTTATAAAATAACTCAAAAAGAAACCAAGAAACTTGGGACCAAAATAATTTAGTATAATTACAACTGAAAAATAAGTGTACAATTGTTTCATTTTCTTCTTTACAGAAACTACATAATGGCAAAAACCCTTCTTTAAACTTACTAATAAAATCATTACATGGATAGTATCTGTTTATTATTTTAAAGTGAGTTTCTTTAACTTTATTAGGAATTACATATTTATTTATATCTGACCACAAATTCTTAAAACCACCCATTACTTTCCTGCAGAGACCTATACTTGGTCGACTTCTGGCGACAGGTTCGTCACTACGTTTGTGCACGGCCACGGAGCCTATTAACATAAAGCAAACAACAATACATGTATTATTTTGAGTTAAGCATAACACTTTAATAAAAACAACTCATTAATTTGGAAAGTTACTATCACATGTATGCAATAATATACCAGTTACTTAGAACATCAATTCAAAGTTAAATAACCTACAAACCATTATAAAATAATTTGAATTCTGCTTGTACAACAGATTTGTTCAACTGCTCGTATTTCCTACATTGTTGTGGATTTTATTGATAACTTTAAATGTCTTTGTTAATTTTGTGTGACTTAAGCCAGAAAGAGAGCAGTTTAAAAGGGTGATGGCAAAAGTATAAAAACACCGCTTCACTAACCTGCTCGACTGTTAGCATAACTGCTACCATGTGCTACATTAAATGTATAACGTTACATCTAACAATACAAATAAAACATACTATATTTGATTAATGTACATCTAACAACACAAATAAAACATACTATATTTGATTAATGTCTATATAGTTACCGATAAGCTTTTAATATAAGTTATTGTTTTAGTTAAGACACTCACCTGGGACTGGACCATCTGGACAATTACTGCTCTGCACCAGAAACAGCCCGTTATGACGCTGATTTAACGTCTCCGCAACTTTTCCACGCAAACCTGGAAGGCACAGCCCACGGTGCGAGATCGACCGTACTCCGGTTGGACACGGACCTCATCCTCCGTGAAGGGCTTAGCACACACTAAAGTACCTTTCCTCAGAGTAATTGACTCTCACCATATAGCCCAATTCAACGCTTATTTTTATTTTCGTAGGTGGGAAAACTATGAAATGATAAATACGTTTTTTTTTTTTTAATTAGAACACAAAGGCACACTATACACATCTGAATACTTTTGGTCTCCGCTATTTTTCGGCAAGCGAATGAACGCTGTAGCGCTTTCACTGGAAAATAACTTGAGATCTGGGATTTGGAGCGAGTTCGCGAAAAATTTGATTCATATCGCGACTCCGAAGATCGTTTCGCGAATCTTATGATCGGGCCATCGGAGTTCGCAAAACATTTGATTCAGATCCGGACTCCGAAGCGCGTTTCGCGAATAATTTGATCGGGGCTTCGGAGCGAGTCGGCAAAACATTTGATTCAGATCGGGACTCCGAAGCGCATTTCGCGAATAATTTGATCGGGGCTTCGGAGCGAGTCGGCAAAACATTTGATTCAGATCGGGACTCCGAAGCGCATTTCGCGAATAATTTGAGATCTGGTCTTTCGAGCGGATTTGCAAAACATTTGATTCTATCATGTACTTGTCCAGATCAACTTTTAATAAAGAGAAAAGAGTTTTAGAGACAGATTTTTGTCAATAGCCTGTTAGTAATCCCACAGTCCATAGCATCAGTAACTGTATAATTTAGTAAGGGAAAATTAAAACAAAATAGGATGAGTTTCAATTTTTATTTTATTTTTGTAGAAATGGTCATCTTAACCTCTGTGCAGTGTTCAGGTTATTTCAGGACCCCAAATTAAATTCTAATACTAATACTGCATCATACAGGTGTTTATTTGAGTTGAATATTTCGATAATCATGTAAGGAAACGAAGCCATAATTTGATAAGTTTACATTTACATTTATTCATTCAGCAGACGCTTTTATCCAAAGCGACTTACAAATGAGGATAAAAAACAACACAACGAAAAACAACAAAAAGGGCAACCAAAAGTTTATGAGTATAAACAAGATGCATGCAATATGAAGGCAGATATTGTCTGATATGTTAAGAAATAATATAAAACAAAAAGTCCAGATGATTCAAGCTGTTCGTGACTGTGAGTGTAACAGCAGCAGCAGAGATTATTAACCGTAAATGAAAACATTTAAAACTCTGATTCCTCAATTAGAAAATAAATAAATAAAAATGTAGCAAAACATTACATTCAGATGATATGTAGAACTCTCTGTGATTATCAGTGTCAGACAGGCGTACTACTCTGGCTGTGACATCATCATCCTGGGGAGGGACTTTGAGAGGATTCAGATCATCCCAGGAGCCAAACACGGGAACATCTAGGTGGACACACACACACACACACACACACACACACACACACACACACACACACACACGGTTCTGGTGTCCAAACAACATCAAGGTCTTTATAAACTGTTACAGCACTTTCTCAGAGTGACAAATAGCATAGCTTTTAGCCTCATGGTTGCAGTTTGAGGTTTAGGAATTAGTTTTATTAATTTTTTTTTAGCCTTTATGTTATGTCAGTTTTAATAATTTTAACATTTCAACTTTTTTGGTAAAAAGTTACTACTTTATAAATTAAATGAAAACAGTACTAAAATTTGTGCTTTTTACTTTACAAATCATTGCAAAGCAACTTTACAGAAAATACGTTTCTCCCATATTTAGTAGTAGCTTACACGACTTATCTATATCATTTTACTTTAGCTTTATTTCAATTACAGAAAACTGTTTTTAGTTGTTTCAGTCTTAGTTAACAACAATGACACATAGTTGGTTGCTTTGGGAATAAATGTTTAACTGTGTGAGCTTATTTTATATATTTATTTCTTTAAATAAAATGTAAAAATTATATATATTTTTTGTACGAGTTTCTGTCTTCTGCTGAATGCTAAAAAGATGATGCTTTAAAGACCAAATGGTTGACGGTACCCATTCACTTCCATAGTATTTCTTCCTGTAGCATAGAAGTCAATGGGTGCCGTCAACTGTTCACTCTCAAAAAACATCTTCTTTAGTGTTCAGCAGAAAAAAAAACACTTTCAGGCTGAGGAAGAGTAAACGATAGCAGGATATGATTGTTTGATTCCTCTCACACAGACAATATACAGTTGTGTTCCAAATTATTCAACCCCCTTGACTTGCAAGACAATTTGCAGTGGAGGATAACATTTTATGAAATCAATTTAACAAAATCACCATGTGGGTGTTTTGAAACTGCTGGGTGTTTCTGAATCATGCAATCTAAATGATCCCCCTTACCCAACCCCACCCCTAAACCTAACGTCACTATTACATCAACTAATCAGGTATCATGGTGTAAAAACACCTTGATCTCATAACTCCCATTACTTTTTTTTTTTTTTTTGAGATAACAAAAAAGGGGAAAACAGAGACATGTGAATCTGTAAAGCAATAAGATGCATACTGTATAACATATCAATCATGTTTCTAATACATTAAGTATCCTTTTCAGCAGTTTAAATGTCTTTAGAGCTTTTCGATTATTCTGTATTGAAGTTAGAGAGTCGTAAAAAAATCTTCAGAAATCTACCATTTGGTACAGTACGATATACATTTTGCTTTATGTATGATATTTTCCTAACAGAGTAAGAAGTTTAATTTCCATTTCCAACAAAAAAAAAAAGTGAAGTGACATTCAGCCAAGTATGGTGACCCATACTCAGAATTTGTGCTCTGCATTTAACCCACCCGAAGTGCACACACACAGAGCAGTGAACACACACACCCGGAGCAGTGGGCAGCCATTTATGCTGCGGCGCCCGGGGAGCAGTTGGGGGTTCAATGCCTTGCTCAAGGGCACCTAAGTCGTGGTATTGAAGGTGGAGAGAGAATTGTACATGCACTCCCACCCACAATTCCTGCCGGCCCGGGACTCGAACTCAGAACCTTTCTTATAAAACTTATAAAATAACTCAAAAAGAAACCAAGAAACTTGGGACCAAAATAATTTAGTATAATTACAACTGAAAAATAAGTGTACAATTGTTTCATTTTCTTCTTTACAGAAACTACATAATGGCAAAAACCCTTCTTTAAACTTACTAATAAAATCATTACATGGATAGTATCTGTTTATTATTTTAAAGTGAGTTTCTTTAACTTTATTAGGAATTACATATTTATTTATATCTGACCACAAATTCTTAAAACCACCCATTACTTTCCTGCAGAGACCTATACTTGGTCGACTTCTGGCGACAGCGGAAGTTCGTCACTACGTTTGTGCACGGCCACGGAGCCTATTAACATAAAGCAAACAACAATACATGTATTATTTTGAGTTAAGCATAACACTTTAATAAAAACAACTCATTAATTTGGAAAGTTACTATCACATGTATGCAATAATATACCAGTTACTTAGAACATCAATTCAAAGTTAAATAACCTACAAACCATTATAAAATAATTTGAATTCTGCTTGTACAACAGATTTGTTCAACTGCTCGTATTTCCTACATTGTTGTGGATTTTATTGATAACTTTAAATGTCTTTGTTAATTTTGTGTGACTTAAGCCAGAAAGAGAGCAGTATAAAAGGGTGATGGCAAAAGTATAAAAACACCGCTTCACTAACCTGCTCGACTGTTAGCATAACTGCTACCATGTGCTACATTAAATGTATAACGTTACATCTAACAATACAAATAAAACATACTATATTTGATTAATGTACATCTAACAACACAAATAAAACATACTATATTTGATTAATGTCTATATAGTTACCGATAAGCTTTTAATATAAGTTATTGTTTTAGTTAAGACACTCACCTGGGACTGGACCATCTGGACATTTACTGCTCTGCACCACAAACAGCCCGTTATGACGCGTGATTTAACGTCTCCGCAACTTTTCCACGCAAACCTGGAAGGCACAGCCCACGGTGCGAGATCGACCGTACTCCGGTTGGACACGGACCTCATCCTCCGTGAAGGGCTTAGCACACACTAAAGTACCTTTCCTCAGAGTAATTGTCGTCTCCTCCTCTCACCTTATAGCCCAATTCAACGCTTATTTTTATTTTCGTAGGTGGGAAAACTATGAAATGATAAATACGTTTTTTTTTTTTTTAATTAGAACACAATGGCACACTATACACATCTGAATACTATTGGTCTCCGCTATTTTTCGGCAAGCGAATGAACGCTGTAGCGCTTTCACTGGAAAATAACTTGAGATCTGGGATTTGGAGCGAGTTCGCAAAACATTTGATTCATATCGCGACTCCGAAGATCGTTTCGCGAATCTTATGATCGGGCCATCGGAGTTCGCAAAACATTTGATTCAGATCCGGACTCCGAAGCGCGTTTCGCGAATAATTTGATCGGGGCTTCGGAGCGAGTCGGCAAAATATTTGATTCAGATCGGGACTCCTAAGCGCATTTAGCGAATCATTTGATCGGGGCTTCGGAGCGAGTCGGCAAAACATTTGATTCAGATCGGGACTCCGAAGCGCATTTCGCGAATAATTTGATCGGTGCTTCGGAGCGAGTCGGCAAAACATTTGATTCAGATCGGGACTCCGAAGCGCATTTCGCGAATCATTTGATCGGGGCTTCGGAGCGAGTCGGCAAAACATTTGATTCAGATCGGGACTCCGAAGCGCATTTCGCGAATCATTTGAGATCTGGTCTTTCGAGCGGATTTGCAAAACATTTGATTCTATCATGTACTTGTCCAGATCAACTTTTAATAAAGAGAAAAGAGTTTTAGAGACAGATTTTTGTCAATAGCCTGTTAGTAATCCCACAGTCCATAGCATCAGTAACTGTATAATTTAGTAAGGGAAAATTAAAACAAAATAGGATGAGTTTCAATTTTTATTTTATTTTTGTAGAAATGGTCATCTTAACCTCTGTGCAGTGTTCAGGGTATTTCAGGACCCCAAATTAAATTCTAATACTAATACTGCATCATACAGGTGTTTATTTGAGTTGAATATTTCGATAATCATGTAAGGAAACGAAGCCATAATTTGATAAGTTTACATTTACATTTATTCATTCAGCAGAAGCTTTTATCCAAAGCGACTTACAAATGAGGATAAAAAACAACACAACGAAAAACAACAAAAAGGGCAACCAAAAGTTTATGAGTATAAACAAGATGCATGCAATATGAAGGCAGATATTGTCTGATATGTTAAGAAATAATATAAAACAAAAAGTCCAGATGATTCAAGCTGTTCGTGACTGTGAGTGTAACAGCAGCAGCAGAGATTATTAACCGTAAATGAAAACATTTAAAACTCTGATTCCTCAATTAGAAAATAAATAAATAAAAATGTAGCAAAACATTACATTCAGATGATATGTAGAACTCTCTGTGATTATCAGTGTCAGACAGGCGTACTACTCTGGCTGTGACATCATCATCCTGGGGAGGGACTTTGAGAGGATTCAGATCATCCCAGGAGCCAAACACGGGAACATCTAGGTGGACACACACACACACACACACACACACACACGGTTCTGGTGTCCAAACAACATCAAGGTCTTTATAAACTGTTACAGCACTTTCTCAGAGTGACAAATAGCATAGCTTTTAGCCTCATGGTTGCAGTTTGAGGTTTAGGAATTAGTTTTATTAATTTTTTTTTAGCCTTTATGTTATGTCAGTTTTAATAATTTTAACATTTCAACTTTTTTGGTAAAAAGTTACTACTTTATAAATTAAATGAAAACAGTACTAAAATTTGTGCTTTTTACTTTACAAATCATTGCAAAGCAACTTTACAGAAAATACGTTTCTCCCATATTTAGTAGTAGCTTACACGACTTATCTATATCATTTTACTTTAGCTTTATTTCAATTACAGAAAACTGTTTTTAGTTGTTTCAGTCTTAGTTAACAACAATGACACATAGTTGGTTGCTTTGGGAATAAATGTTTAACTGTGTGAGCTTATTTTATATATTTATTTCTTTAAATAAAATGTAAAAATTATATATATTTTTTGTACGAGTTTCTGTCTTCTGCTGAATGCTAAAAAGATGATGCTTTAAAGACCAAATGGTTGACGGTACCCATTCACTTCCATAGTATTTCTTCCTGTAGCATAGAAGTCAATGGGTGCCGTCAACTGTTCACTCTCAAAAAACATCTTCTTTAGTGTTCAGCAGAAAAAAAAACACTTTCAGGCTGAGGAAGAGTAAACGATAGCAGGATATGATTGTTTGATTCCTCTCACACAGACAATATACAGTTGTGTTCCAAATTATTCAACCCCCTTGACTTGCAAGACAATTTGCAGTGGAGGATAACATTTTATGAAATCAATTTAACAAAATCACCATGTGGGTGTTTTGAAACTGCTGGGTGTTTCTGAATCATGCAATCTAAATGATCCCCCTTACCCAACCCCACCCCTAAACCTAACGTCACTATTACATCAACTAATCAGGTATCATGGTGTAAAAACACCTTGATCTCATAACTCCCATTACTTTTTTTTTTTTTTTGAGATAACAAAAAAGGGGAAAACAGAGACATGTGAATCTGTAAAGCAATAAGATGCATACTGTATAACATATCAATCATGTTTCTAATACATTAAGTATCCTTTTCAGCAGTTTAAATGTCTTTAGAGCTTTTCGATTATTCTGTATTGAAGTTAGAGAGTCGTAAAAAAATCTTCAGAAATCTACCATTTGGTACAGTACGATATACATTTTGCTTTATGTATGATATTTTCCTAACAGAGTAAGAAGTTTAATTTCCATTTCCAACAAAAAAAAAAAGTGAAGTGACATTCAGCCAAGTATGGTGACCCATACTCAGAATTTGTGCTCTGCATTTAACCCACCCGAAGTGCACACACACAGAGCAGTGAACACACACACCCGGAGCAGTGGGCAGCCATTTATGCTGCGGCGCCCGGGGAGCAGTTGGGGGTTCAATGCCTTGCTCAAGGGCACCTAAGTCGTGGTATTGAAGGTGGAGAGAGAATTGTACATGCACTCCCACCCACAATTCCTGCCGGCCCGGGACTCGAACTCAGAACCTTTCTTATAAAACTTATAAAATAACTCAAAAAGAAACCAAGAAACTTGGGACCAAAATAATTTAGTATAATTACAACTGAAAAATAAGTGTACAATTGTTTCATTTTCTTCTTTACAGAAACTACATAATGGCAAAAACCCTTCTTTAAACTTACTAATAAAATCATTACATGGATAGTATCTGTTTATTATTTTAAAGTGAGTTTCTTTAACTTTATTAGGAATTACATATTTATTTATATCTGACCACAAATTCTTAAAACCACCCATTACTTTCCTGCAGAGACCTATACTTGGTCGACTTCTGGCGACAGCGGAAGCTCGTCACTACGTTTGTGCACGGCCACGGAGCCTATTAACATAAAGCAAACAACAATACATGTATTATTTTGAGTTAAGCATAACACTTTAATAAAAACAACTCATTAATTTGGAAAGTTACTATCACATGTATGCAATAATATACCAGTTACTTAGAACATCAATTCAAAGTTAAATAACCTACAAACCATTATAAAATAATTTGAATTCTGCTTGTACAACAGATTTGTTCAACTGCTCGTATTTACTACATTGTTGTGGATTTTATTGATAACTTTAAATGTCTTTGTTAATTTTGTGTGACTTAAGCCAGAAAGAGAGCAGTATAAAAGGGTGATGGCAAAAGTATAAAAACACCGCTTCACTAACCTGCTCGACTGTTAGCATAACTGCTACCATGTGCTACATTAAATGTATAACGTTACATCTAACGATACAAATAAAACATACTATATTTGATTAATGTACATCTAACAACACAAATAAAACATACTATATTTGATTAATGTCTATATAGTTACCGATAAGCTTTTAATATAAGTTATTGTTTTAGTTAAGACACTCACCTGGGACTGGACCATCTGGACATTTACTGCTCTGCACCACAAACAGCCCGTTATGACGCGTGATTTAACGTCTCCGCAACTTTTCCACGCAAACCGGGAAGGCACAGCCCACGGTGCGAGATCGACCGTACTCCGGTTGGACACGGACCTCATCCTCCGTGAAGGGCTTAGCACACACTAAAGTACCTTTCCTCAGAGTAATTGTCGTCTCCTCCTCTCACCATATAGCCCAATTCAACGCTTATTTTTATTTTCGTAGGTGGGAAAATGAAATGATAAATACGTTTTTTTTTTTTTTAATTAGAACACAATGGCACACTATACACATCTGAATACTTTTGGTCTCCGCTATTTTTCGGCAAGCGAATGAACGCTGTAGCGCTTTCACTGGAAAATAACTTGAGATCTGGGATTTGGAGCGAGTTCGCAAAACATTTGATTCATATCGCGACTCCGAAGATCGTTTCGCGAATCTTATGATCGGGCCATCGGAGTTCGCAAAACATTTGATTCAGATCCGGACTCCGAAGCGCGTTTCGCGAATAATTTGATCGGGGCTTCGGAGCGAGTCGGCAAAACATTTGATTCAGATCGGGACTCCGAAGCGCATTTCGCGAATAATTTGATCGGTGCTTCGGAGCGAGTCGGCAAAACATTTGATTCAGATCGGGACTCCGAAGCGCATTTCGCGAATCATTTGATCGGGGCTTCGGAGCGAGTCGGCAAAACATTTGATTCAGATCGGGACTCCGAAGCGCATTTCGCGTATCATTTGAGATCTGGTCTTTTGAGCGGATTTGCAAAACATTTGATTCTATCATGTACTTGTCCAGATCAACTTTTAATAAAGAGAAAAGAGTTTTAGAGACAGATTTTTGTCAATAGCCTGTTAGTAATCCCACAGTCCATAGCATCAGTAACTGTATAATTTAGTAAGGGAAAATTAAAACAAAATAGGATGAGTTTCAATTTTTATTTTATTTTTGTAGAAATGGTCATCTTAACCTCTGTGCAGTGTTCAGGTTATTTCAGGACCCCAAATTAAATTCTAATACTAATACTGCATCATACAGGTGTTTATTTGAGTTGAATATTTCGATAATCATGTAAGGAAACGAAGCCATAATTTGATAAGTTTACATTTACATTTATTCATTCAGCAGACGCTTTTATCCAAAGCGACTTACAAATGAGGATAAAAAACAACACAACGAAAAACAACAAAAAGGGCAACCAAAAGTTTATGAGTATAAACAAGATGCATGCAATATGAAGGCAGATATTGTCTGATATGTTAAGAAATAATATAAAACAAAAAGTCCAGATGATTCAAGCTGTTCGTGACTGTGAGTGTAACAGCAGCAGCAGAGATTATTAACCGTAAATGAAAACATTTAAAACTCTGATTCCTCAATTAGAAAATAAATAAATAAAAATGTAGCAAAACATTACATTCAGATGATATGTAGAACTCTCTGTGATTATCAGTGTCAGACAGGCGTACTACTCTGGCTGTGACATCATCATCCTGGGGAGGGACTTTGAGAGGATTCAGATCATCCCAGGAGCCAAACACGGGAACATCTAGGTGGACACACACACACACACACACACACACACACACACACACACACACACACACACGGTTCTGGTGTCCAAACAACATCAAGGTCTTTATAAACTGTTACAGCACTTTCTCAGAGTGACAAATAGCATAGCTTTTAGCCTCATGGTTGCAGTTTGAGGTTTAGTAATTAGTTTTATTAATTTTTTTTTAGCCTTTATGTTATGTCAGTTTTAATAATTTTAACATTTCAACTTTTTTGGTAAAAAGTTACTACTTTATAAATTAAATGAAAACAGTACTAAAATTTGTGCTTTTTACTTTACAAATCATTGCAAAGCAACTTTACAGAAAATACGTTTCTCCCATATTTAGTAGTAGCTTACACGACTTATCTATATCATTTTACTTTAGCTTTATTTCAATTACAGAAAACTGTTTTTAGTTGTTTCAGTCTTAGTTAACAACAATGACACATAGTTGGTTGCTTTGGGAATAAATGTTTAACTGTGTGAGCTTATTTTATATATTTATTTCTTTAAATAAAATGTAAAAATTATATATATTTTTTGTACGAGTTTCTGTCTTCTGCTGAATGCTAAAAAGATGATGCTTTAAAGACCAAATGGTTGACGGTACCCATTCACTTCCATAGTATTTCTTCCTGTAGCATAGAAGTCAATGGGTGCCGTCAACTGTTCACTCTCAAAAAACATCTTCTTTAGTGTTCAGCAGAAAAAAAAACACTTTCAGGCTGAGGAAGAGTAAACGATAGCAGGATATGATTGTTTGATTCCTCTCACACAGACAATATACAGTTGTGTTCCAAATTATTCAACCCCCTTGACTTGCAAGACAATTTGCAGTGGAGGATAACATTTTATGAAATCAATTTAACAAAATCACCATGTGGGTGTTTTGAAGCTGCTGGGTGTTTCTGAATCATGCAATCTAAATGATCCCCCTTACCCAACCCCACCCCTAAACCTAACGTCACTAACTAATCAGGTATCATGGTGTAAAAACACCTTGATCTCATAACTCCCATTACTTTTTTTTTTTTTTTTGAGATAACAAAAAAGGGGAAAACAGAGACATGTGAATCTGTAAAGCAATAAGATGCATACTGTATAACATATCAATCATGTTTCTAATACATTAAGTATCCTTTTCAGCAGTTTAAATGTCTTTAGAGCTTTTCGATTATTCTGTATTGAAGTTAGAGAGTCGTAAAAAATCTTCAGAAATCTACCATTTGGTACAGTACGATATACATTTTGCTTTATGTATGATATTTTCCTAACAGAGTAAGAAGTTTAATTTCCATTTCCAACAAAAAAAAAAAGTGAAGTGACATTCAGCCAAGTATGGTGACCCATACTCAGAATTTGTGCTCTGCATTTAACCCACCTGAAGTGCACACACACAGAGCAGTGAACACACACACCCGGAGCAGTGGGCAGCCATTTATGCTGCGGCGCCCGGGGAGCAGTTGGGGGTTCAATGCCTTGCTCAAGGGCACCGAAGTCGTGGTATTGAAGGTGGAGAGAGAATTGTACATGCACTCCCACCCACGATTCCTGTCGGCCCGGGACTCGAACTCAGAACCTTTCGATTGGGAGTCGGACTCTCTAACCATTAGGCCACGACTTCCCCTGGATTAAACCAGTATCACAATCCATAAACAAGACCATTACATCAGTTATTGTGACAAACTTATAAAATAACTCAAAAAGAAACCAAGAAACTTGGGACCAAAATAATTTAGTATAATTACAACTGAAAAATAAGTGTACAATTGTTTCATTTTCTTCTTTACAGAAACTACATAATGGCAAAAACCCTTCTTTAAACTTACTAATAAAATCATTACATGGATAGTATCTGTTTATTATTTTAAAGTGAGTTTCTTTAACTTTATTAGGAATTACATATTTATTTATATCTGACCACAAATTCTTAAAACCACCCATTACTTTCCTGCAGAGACCTATACTTGGTCGACTTCTGGCGACAGCGGAAGTTCGTCACTACGTTTGTGCACGGCCACGGAGCCTATTAACATAAAGCAAACAACAATACATGTATTATTTTGAGTTAAGCATAACACTTTAATAAAAACAACTCATTAATTTGGAAAGTTACTATCACATGTATGCAATAATATACCAGTTACTTAGAACATCAATTCAAAGTTAAATAACCTACAAACCATTATAAAATAATTTGAATTCTGCTTGTACAACAGATTTGTTCAACTGCTCGTATTTACTACATTGTTGTGGATTTTATTGATAACTTTAAATGTCTTTGTTAATTTTGTGTGACTTAAGCCAGAAAGAGAGCAGTATAAAAGGGTGATGGCAAAAGTATAAAAACACCGCTTCACTAACCTGCTCGACTGTTAGCATAACTGCTACCATGTGCTACATTAAATGTATAACGTTACATCTAACAATACAAATAAAACATACTATATTTGATTAATGTACATCTAACAACACAAATAAAACATACTATATTTGATTAATGTCTATATAGTTACCGATAAGCTTTTAATATAAGTTATTGTTTTAGTTAAGACACTCACCTGGGACTGGACCATTTGGACATTTACTGCTCTGCACCACAAACAGCCCGTTATGACGCGTGATTTAACGTCTCCGCAACTTTTCCACGCAAACCTGGAAGGCACAGCCCACGGTGCGAGATCGACCGTACTCCGGTTGGACACGGACCTCATCCTCCGTGAAGGGCTTTGCACACACTAAAGTACCTTTCCTCAGAGTAATTGTCGTCTCCTCCTCTCACCATATAGCCCAATTCAACGCTTATTTTTATTTTCGTAGGTGGGAAAACTATGAAATGATAAATACGTTTTTTTTTTTTTTTTTTTTTTTAGAACACAAAGGCACACTATACACATCTGAATACTTTTGGTCTCCGCTATTTTTCGGCAAGCGAATGAACGCTGTAGCGCTTTCACTGGAAAATAACTTGAGATCTGGGATTTGGAGCGAGTTCGCGAAACATTTGATTCAGATCGTGACTCCGAAGATCGTTTCGCGAATAATTTGATCGGTGCTTCGGAGCGAGTCGGCAAAACATTTGATTCAGATCGGGACTCCGAAGCGCATTTCGCGAATCATTTGAGATCTGGTCTTTTGAGCGGATTTGCAAAACATTTGATTCTATCATGTACTTGTCCAGATCAACTTTTAATAAAGAGAAAAGAGTTTTAGAGACAGATTTTTGTCAATAGCCAGTTAGTAATCCCACAGTCCATAGCATCAGTAACTGTATAATTTAGTAAGGGAAAATTAAAACAATATAGGATGAGTTTCAATTTTTATTTTATTTTTGTAGAAATGGTCATCTTAACCTCTGTGCAGTGTTCAGGTTATTTCAGGACCCCAAATTAAATTCTAATACTAATACTGCATCATACAGGTGTTTATTTGAGTTGAATATTTCGATAATCATGTAAGGAAACGAAGCCATAATTTGATAAGTTTACATTTACATTTATTCATTCAGCAGATGCTTTTATCCAAAGCGACTTACAAATGAGGATAAAAAACAACACAACGAAAAACAACAAAAAGGGCAACCAAAAGTTTATGAGTATAAACAAGATGCATGCAATATGAAGGCAGATATTGTCTGATATGTTAAGAAATAATATAAAACAAAAAGTCCAGATGATTCAAGCTGTTCGTGACTGTGAGTGTAACAGCAGCAGCAGAGATTATTAACCGTAAATGAAAACATTTAAAACTCTGATTCCTCAATTAGAAAATAAATAAATAAAAATGTAGCAAAACATTACATTCAGATGATATGTAGAACTCTCTGTGATTATCACTGTCAGACAGGCGTACTACTCTGGCTGTGACATCATCATCCTGGGGAGGGACTTTGAGAGGATTCAGATCATCCCAGGAGCCAAACACGGGAACATCTAGGTGGACACACACACACACACACACACACACACACAGTAGGAGAGCATTGATGTGTGAACTGAATTTGGTGAAAGTACAGTGTGTTACAGTAACGTTGTTGACGTTTTCATAATTAAAAAAAATCGTAAAATTGTGCAAAAGCAACTATTTTTAAAACCAACATTGTAGTATAAGCAGCAGGAGAGCAGTGATGTGTGAACTGAATTTGGTGATACTACAGTGTGTTACTGTGAAGTTGTTGAGTATTTTATTAGTAACCTTTTTCGCGTTTCGCACTTTGCAGACGGTCCCTTAGGACTTGTCTCTCAGACGCCAGCGCATTGAGATCAACGTATTTTGTACAGAGCGGAGGAAAGCTTGTTTTCAGGCAAACTCGCTTGTAGCTCGTTTACTACATCACTACGAGTAAAAAGAGGCATAATTCGTGTACCAAAAACGTTTTGCTCGCGAGTTATTGATCCGGAAAAGTCGAATCTGTGAATATCTTTGCCAGTTTTACCAAACTGGCCGACGAGACTCCCCGGAAAATGCACAACCTCACTAAGACTATTATAACTCGAGGATCGACATCGGAGTTTGTGACGGCTGCAAAATGTCCAATTGTATCCAATATAGATTCAACTCGTAGCAAAATGAAGTCATCATCATCCGAAATGTTTGCTAGCTGGTTTAATTCTGCTGCTATACTGGCCATAACCGCCATTTGAGCTCCTCCACGAAACAGCGTAATTGAGCCACACCCACTCATTAACATATAATTTGCATGCAGGTTGTCTTTGAAAATGAAAACGAAAACTTAAATAAAAGAGGAGTTAAAATGAAAAGTAAAATTTACATTTAAATTTGAATTGTGTCACCATTATTGCGTGAGCGTTAATAAAGAGCTTTGTAAAAACTGCATTTGTAGTTTATTTTTCACGTTTGGCTTTTCATTTTAATATTGGCAGTCTTGCCTCGAGACTGTATTGAAAATCAAATGTGAAATCACCAATTGCATTTTATATTTCAATTTGACAGGGATGTAACTGTGAAAATGACATTTAATTTAATTCTCAATTTTGTCACATATTTTGCGTACAGTTTTCTGTAATGAAATCGTTAATCTGGTTTTAATTTTCATTTTAATCATTTAATTTATTTATTTAAATTTGGCAGAAAATGCCTTCCATAGGAATATAACACCTAAACACGCTTGGAAAACGTAATTAGAAGTTTAAACTTAGCAGGACGCCATCTTGGATCCTCCCCACACTGTAAACAAACCATTGTTGTTATGTGACTGTGGTGTCTGACTACACTCTTAGACAAAATGGTCCATTGGGGTTCTATATAGAACCATAGGGTTCTTTACTCAACTGCAAAGAACCTTTTATACTAAAAATGTTATATAATGACAAGAAAGAACCCTTTTGGCACAAAGGTTCTTTAGGCTATTATTCATTCATTTATTACATTATTCTGCAACATTTTGTATTTTTTAATTAAATTATTGTTTGTAGTAACTTAATATAACATTTTAATCATGCTGATTTTTGGAGAAAAACTGAAATGGCACTCTTCGTGTGATATTGATTAACTACATAAAATGATTGAAAAATATACATTTTCTAACCCCCATATCTTGAATTTTGTGATCATTCACATGCATTCATAAATGCATTTGAATACACCGAATAATGCAGTGAAAGAACGCGCTCAAAATGCACACGCGCCACACGCACTAGTATGACTTCATCATGTAACTTTACATGATGAACTTTACAGGAGCCCAAATTCAGAACGCTTGCTCATTGACTGACAAACTTCTTTACTTTTTCTTTAACTTATTTTAGTTAAAGAAAATTTTGAAAGTATTTTGACAGTCGGCGCCTGACTAGGGCATCGACTCCAAAGGAAAAGAATCGATTCCTTGATTCAGAGGCGTAAGGAATCATGATTTGATTCCACAGGTTGTAATCGACTCCATCGAGGAGAACCGACTCCTTTTAATATTCAGATCAACAGTTCATCATGAATTCGCCTCAGTGAAACAGTGACTGGAATTACGATTAATTTCCGCGAACAGATTCTTTCGGACGGTTCGTAACTTATCTATGTTCCGACAAAATTCTGCATAGTACGCTCAGATTCAAAGTGTCAGAAGCGAATTGTCCATCAACGGTGATCGCGCTCTTTTGAACTCAGAATAACTGTCAAATGATCTATCCCAAAACGACGCTGATCGTCAGGCTCAGTTTATTTATTTATTTTTACAATGCATTACAATTACTCCAAAATAGATGATACCTGCATGACGAACTGCACTTTCTTAGCCTTCCGCTTAGCAGCCCCTGAAGGATGCGTTCGTTTCGGCGCCATCAGATCAATTTGTAGTAAAGTTGGATCTCCTTCATAAAACCGGTATGTAATCTCTTCATTCAAATATTCATTCGGTGGGTGTGACTCAGGTTTCAACGGGGATATTAATTGGTTTTAGTACAGGTGAATGACAATTGTTATATCCAATGGAAAAACAGCCTAGTATTTTGCTGCTCTTGATTGGTGGACAAGCATATAGGGATGATTTGGAGGCCCCGCCTCCAAGCCCGAGGCCCTAACTGTCTACTACTAATTAAATATATAATGATTCATATTTAAAGTTTATAATATATCACATGTACTATTAATCGGAATGCATTTAAAAATTATAATAGCTAAATAAAATTTAATATTACTACAGATATATATATTACATTTATAGTTTATATAATTTTATATATAGTCCCAAACATATATTAAGTAGCCTAATATAATTCAATTATATGTGTGTACATAGACACATACATTTTATATCAATGGTAGTATATTTATTTTATAATAGCAATATAGAATATTCTAATGTATGTAATATATTTATTTTCATTACAAATGAAATTTTAAAATTATAAATATTTTTGAGCTAAAAAAAAATTTTGAGCGAAAAAGTTACTCCCAAAAGATCATTTAATGTCATTATTGTGTTAAATGAGAAAAGCATGGAATAGACATTTCTAAAAATAAATATTGATTCAGCATAGAATTTATTAGACCACACAAAAAAATACAATAGTTGTTTTCAGAGGAAGCGTGAATTAGAATTACAGAATTTAAATTATTTGGTTTTAAATAGACATTAATGGGTTTGTTAAAAAAAGTGTATTAAAATATAAACTACAAATTTTTTTTTAAAGTGAGTCATTGAATCATTCATCCTACTGATTCATTCAAACAGATGATTCGTTCAGAAATGAAGCAATATTTTCAATTAATTTAGTGACTATTTTACAACCTATTTTTCTTCAGTGTCTTTAAAGGAATATTTCGCCCAAAAATTCACCCAATTAATTTAATTTAATTTAATTTAATTTAATTTAATTTAATTTAATTTAATTTAATTATTTTATTAAATACAAATTTATGTATAGATTTGTCATTGAAAATGTGAACATCTGGCAGATTCAGATTTTCTGAACAGCAAATATAATATTTATAATATGTTGAATATGAATATATCCTTATTATCTTATAATAATAAACTATACTATTATTATAAATAATACATTTTAAATTCTAAAATTTTTAGCGAGCCTTTACTGACAATAAAGTTTTGTTTTAATTAAATAATGTTAAAAATGATTCATAAATATTGTAAAAAATGCATTGCTCATTTCTTTTTTTTTTTTTTGTTATTGTTAAATTAAGGTTTTACTAATACGTTATTAAAACCAATAGATTTATGTCAATATCATTTAATAGACATAGCAGTTATATTTTTATATTCCTCAATGTGAATACTTTATTAATTAATATCTGTTCATATTATTTAATGTGATTAATTAGATATAAGATATTATTAGAGTACAGATGCTCCCCTCTTCATAACAGCTTCCTAAAGAGTTTGCTTGATTACCCACAGTGCACTGCTCTGTAGCTGTAATGAGCCTGTTCTTTGTGTGTGTGAGTGCATTTTAGTGAACATGAAAGGAATCTAATTATTATAAAGTGGAGAATTATTAATATGTTAAGTGGTCTTTAATTATAGCCTCCTGTAAGTCCTGCAGGAGTCAGACGCGCATTACAGATGCAGTACACCAGATTGACCTGCAGGTGGCAGCAAAATCACTCTTACGTTAAAACATAGTGAAACCTAAAATATCAGTCAGAAAAAAAACTTTTTATTTTTTTATTTTTTTAATGGAACAGTTATTGAACCTTTAGACAAAATGTGAAAAAAATGATAATAAATTGCATATGTGTTTTATGTTGAGTATCATTTTTGATCCATCAGGCTTTTATGGCTCATATCGTCTGATATAGTGACTGTCAAAAAAATAAAAAATAAAAAAAACCTTCCTCAGTTTTTATATCTTGGTTTCGTTTTAGTTTAAGTTAAATTGTTAATGTTTTGTTATTTTTTATGTTTATTTTTTATCATTTTATTTCATCAAGTGCATCAAGTTTAACTAAATGCAAATGATAAATGTTGCTAAATAAGCTTTTTTAATATTTATTGTACTTCAGTAAATGTTTATTTTATTTCAAGTGGATAGTTGCAGAATATTAAGTCGGATGCTTTTCCTTATCACTATGCCTTCAAAAAAATAAATAATAATAATATATATTTATTTATTAAGTAGTTGTACTTAGTGTAAATTCTTCTGTTCATATTTAATTCCATCACCTTAAATTAGATTATTAATATTTTAGTGCTTGATAAATATTGTTCTGGTTGGATTAAATTAAGTAATCTGATTTTTTTTCTTCACATTGCATTTATTTCAAGTATGGTTTAGATTTTAGTTAGTTATAATATACACTATAATACTGGAAAAGCCAAATAATATTAGTTCATTAGTCTCACTGTAGGATGCTTACAGCTGTCAATCAGCTATTATTTTAGCTATATATTATATATGAAAGAATGGGAGATCTTGCATTGTGGGTTTCTAAGTGGGATTTATAAGTCATATTTATATAATGCATTGCTTGTGGAAATCATTGATGTTTGTAATGAATTGTGTGCATGTTTTGTGACATCACTGGCGTTTGCACGATGACCAGACGTCAGAGGAAGAGAAAGCGTTCAGGAGTGTGTCTCTTTAACCGTTGACTTCTGCGTCTCTGACATGTGCAGAAACTACAGGAGGCTGAGGACACGAGAGCAGCTGAAGACCAGACTCCTGAAGCCTCCTCCGTCGTCTACGGTAGGTTCAGCATCAGATCTTTCATGCACTTTCTACTAAATCACTCTCTTCTGATTGCTGGTCAGTGTGCACATGCATCAGGTGCCAAGTTTATAGCTGATCCAGTAGTTTGAGATTCCCTGTTTTCTCCTGTACAGCTCAGCCAAACCTGCTCTCTGAATTGTTATTCAACACAAACCGCTGTGAAACTCTGGATGCTGAGGGCTTGAGATGCATTATCAATCACACATCAAGTTAACTGCTCACATTCATGAATATTAATATCTGTGTGTGTGTGTGTGTGTGTGTGTGTGTGTGTGTGTGTGTGTGTGTGTGTGTGTGTGTGTGTGTGTTTGTGTGTGTCTGTGTCTCTTTCTTTTAGTTAAAATTAGTGCATAATATATAGTAACAGAAGCTCCTTCATATTGATCACACTAGAGTTTAACCGATTTTACAGATTAATTATTTACATGTAACTTTGATGTATGAAGCCCCAATAAATAAATAAATAAAATAAAAATGAATAGTTAAAAATTAACACATTTTATTAAAAATAAGTGAATAAATATAACGGATCAATAAAGGAGTAAATGACTTTATAAAACAAATACAAATTATTAAATTTAGTCCTAAATTTTTTTTTTTGTATTACGTTGTATTTATTATTTTAAGTTTTGTATTATTAACTGTTATTATTATTAAATGTAATGTATTTTTCATTAATACACTCCTTTATTTATTCCCGCATGTATAAATGTACATATTTAAATATTGCCACATTTAATTATTTCTCAATTCTGCAGACTGAGCCTCCACACTGCAGTTTTCTCTTGTTTCTTTCTCATTTAACAGTGAATTTAACTGCTGTCAGTCTGATGATGTAAAGGAGTTATAGGTTGGAGATCCACTTTTAACTCGAGTATCGTTTCTGGAGGGCGTGACGTCGAGAGTGAGTGAGTGAGAAAGAGAGTGATGCGAGCCCCGCCCCTGTGGGCCGATCTGTCCGCTGATTGGCTGAGAGCAGTCTCGTGTCATCGGTCTATGATCGGCGGATCGCGCGCTGCTCTCGGATGAAACAGTGTTGCGCGCGTTCGTGAGAGTCCGACTGAAGATGACGCGTGAACGCGGAGCTGCGGCCAAAGCCAAACTCACTCATCCTGGAAAAGCCATCCTGGCAGGTCAGTTTATACACATCACTAACATATACAAACTCAGAACTCATTAATAATCCAGAACTGAAGTTTCCATAACCCATCTGAACTCAGAAAAGGAGTGACAATAATGACGAATGGGTTTATGTTGGTTTCTACAGTGAAATATGTGTGAATTAATATATTCAGAAAACTCCTTTACAGTTACTTGTGTGTGTGTGTATATATATATACTTTTGGACGACAGTATCAGAAAAATTATTAATGTGTAGCAAAACCGTTTCTAATATTGATATTAAATCAGCATATTATCCTGATTTCTGAAGATCACGTGACACTGAAGACTGGAGCAATGATGCTGAAAATTTTAGCTTTGATCACAGAAACAAATAACATTTTAAATTATGTTCAAATAAAAAAAAAATATTTAAAATGTTAAAAATATTTCAGAATATTACTATTTTTTTCTGTATTTCTAGTCTAATAAATGCAGCCTTGATGAAGAGAAAAGAGACTTCTTTAAAAAAAAAATATTACACGTCTTACAGATCCTGAACTTTTGAATGCCAGTGTGTGTGTGTAAATATATATATATGTGTGTGTGTGTGTGTGATGGATTACATATCTACATTTAAGATTCATACTAAGTAGTCGACAAAAGAATAAGAAAAACAGTTGATTTCAGCCACAGTTGACTTCATTCTGCTAAAACAGAAAAAGGCTGATTCACTCATAAGCAGAAGACAGATGAATGTTATTATTAGTGCATTAGAGATTACACACCGTGGTCAGAGAAAGACAGATTCTTATGTGTTTAACCTAAAGTCATAGTTTTAAGATGACGAAACTTAGTCAAAGGGTGTTAAAATGCTAAAATATACTCATTAATAATTAATAACAATGATAGTTTTATAAATAAAATTAACCATACTAATGTCTGATTGAAAGAGCATTAATTGTATTTATAAATGTATATAGGCATAACTATTCCTTGCACACCTGCTTTATGAAAGCAATAATCAACTCAAGGCTCTATTCTTTGCACCGCTGCATGAACGCAGTGTGATGATGCTCTTATTACAGATGGAGAGCCGTTATAAAGTGGGTTTGGTCATCACGATCTCTCTCTCACCTGTTCTCTGGGTAATTGGTGATCTAACTACCATCTGGAAACTGTTCTTCTGAAACCAAATGACAGGTTTTAATGGCGGTGATATTTTCTCTCTATACTGTGTGATGGTGCTGCTCCACCCGTCTGTAATTACACAAACCAGCCTTCGGTGGAAATGCCACGTCTCATGTGCAGAAGAGAATATGACAGGCTGTGAGCCCACTTTAAACCAGTTGCTTGTCTTTATTTAACACTGTAATTACCGTTGGGATAATATGAGGAGAATACTGGGTTTATTTGCAAAAAAATATAATGTTTTGTACTATGTTATCATGTTTTATTGTGTTAGTTAGCTGTATTGTTTAGTTAATTTTTTTATAATTTATATAAAAAAAAACAACTACAGTCTGATTGAGATTAACTGGAATGAACAATGAAAAGAGCAAAAAAAAATAATAAAAAAATATATATATGTATATATAAATATTTGAGAATTATAAAAAATAACAAAATAAAGGAATTATTGTCTTGATGAACCAAATACAATTAATTTTATTACATTCTGTCATAAAAAAAATATTAAGGTTAATAAATGAAAGGATAAAAAAATAATAAAATAAGGAAAAAATTTAATTTTATTATTTGTATTTTTATTTATCTTTTTTATTATCTATGCATCCATCTATCCATCCATGCAGTGGGAAATTTACTAAATATCTTCATGGAACATGATCTTTACTAAATATCCTAATGATTTTTGGCATAAAAGAGAAATCAATAATTTTGACCCATACAATATATTTTTGGCTATTACTACAAATATACCCCAGAGACTCAAGACTGCTTTGTGCTCCAGGGTCACACACACACACACACACACACACACACACACACACACACACACACAGACACACACACACACACACAGACACACACACACACACACACACACACACACACACAGAGCAGTTGTCCACAGTCACAGGAATGAAATTACTATATATATATAAATATATACAAATGTGTAATTTTTTTTACTTTTTTTAAATATACAAATTCATACTTATTTTAACATTTCTAATTTTCCTTTAACTGGAACTAAATAGCTAGAACTAATTAAAATAAAATAAAATAAAAAATATATAGGCTTACATAAAAATCATATTATGATAATTGTACAAAATTAACAAAAATAGCAAAACCCAACAATATTATTAAAACAATGAACAAAAACTGTTATAGTATATCAATGATATTAAAGTGACACTAGAAATTGCTTCGGTTTTATTTGAAGCGTGCTCTCGGCTTCTGAACGCTGCTGTATATTGAAGTCTGTCAGAAAGCTCAGATATTTCATCCGGTCGTGTTTCAGTGATGGCTCTCTGCCTGCGGGCGCTTCGGGCTAATGGAGAGCCGTCAGATCGCCGCTGTTGGGTTTTCTTCATCACTCAAGCCCTTTATTACAGCCATTGTTGTGTAAGAGTGTGTGTGTGTGTGTGTGTGTGTGTGTCGCCGGGAGGCTGCAATTAAGCTCAGTGAGTGCTCCTCTCCTCTCCTCTCCGGTCCGCTCATCAGCGTCTCTACCCTTCATTCACAATCACTTCTTCTTCCGTCCGTCCGGCTGATTTCGTCTGTCTCTCCTGAGAGTCGCTCAGGATTGCTTGAGTAGACCAGACATCATGTATTAGAAGAGCTGTAACCTCGGTGTTTGCTTCCTCAAGAAACATGAAATAATTATGCACCTGTCATCTGCCTTTAATGCAACAGCAGAACCCAGAAAAACACTTTCCTCCGGCGGGAATCACCATCTCATTAAAACTGGGACTTAATAAGAGTTAGAAATGAACTTTGTGTCATTATTCACTCACTCTGAATCAGAGGACATCAACGTTTAGGGACAGCAGGAGTTCTTTTATCAAAAATAAATTAGTGCTTTAATTGAACAAAGATGCATGTTTGTTAAAAATGTTGAAAAAGATTTCCATTTCAGGTAAATGCTATTCTCTTGTGCTGTTTATTCATCAAAAAACCCTGAAAAATAAAAAGTAGCACATTTTCCACAAAAATATTACTATTACTTAAACTATTTCCAACAATCAGAAATATTATAGAATATTATTATTATGAATACTGAAGATCATGTGACACTGAAGACTGGAGGAATGATGCTGAAAATACAGCTGTGCATCACAGAAATAAATTGTTGTTTAAAATATATTCACATAGACAACAGGTTTTTAAAATTCTAATAATATTTAACAATTTCACTCTTTTTACTGGATTTTTAGTCTAATAAACAAGGCCTCTGTGAGCAGTCGAATTAACTGACCCCAGTAGTTTCAGAATATCCTCTTTTCCATATAATGAAAGCATATCCATGGCTATTTAGCTTAAAAATAAATATAAAACACTCCATATATTAGTTTGTAAGCCGTCATATAACTATAACATAGTGCGTACTGTATGTCTTCTGTTATTATGATATTTTCATGGTGTCTCTGCCGTTTTTGGACCTAATTCAGTTTTATTGTATTCAAAAGAGCAACATAAACATTCTTCAAATCATCTTCTTTTGTGCTCAGTTGAATAAAGACGTTCTTACGTGTTCTGCATTGACAAGTGAATGGCTCAATGATGAAATTTTAGGGTGATCTGACACTTTTACCCAAACATCAGGAGATTTTGAAGAAAGCTGGGAGCTTGTGTTTGATTGATGTGCTGTATTTGGTTAAAGTGTGTGTGTGTGTGTGTGTGTGTGTGTGTGTGTGTGTGAGTGTGAGTGTGTGTGTGTGTGCGTGTGTGTGTGTGTGTGTGTGTGTGTGTGTGTGT
>NC_068378.1:27354111-27361611 GCF_023724105.1 Carassius gibelio | reverse complement strand
AATTAAATAGTTTAACTTGATGCACTAAAATTAAAACCATAAAAATTGTTAAATAAATAAACGAGAAAATGCATGCATAGATAAATGCATAAACAAATAACAATAAAATGTTAAATAAAATATAATAAAATATTCATTCAAAATTAATTAGATTTTTTTGACCAGATATAAAATATACAATTCTTAATACTTACACCAGTGTAACAAGGTGAGAAAAAAATATATTTATTATTATTATTATTATTATTTATTTATTTATTTTTTTTTTGCATAAATATATGTATGTTGTTCTCATGCATTTTAACTCCTAATAAATATCACCAAGTTTTAATCCAAATGCAATAACATTAACTAGCATTTTCGGGGGAAAGGAAAATCCTCTTCAGGTCAGAATGGCCAGAATATGAGGGTTAAGAATGACAATTATAAGATAGATAATAATTGTGCTTCTGATTCAGCATCCATTGATTCCAGTTCCTTCAGTTTCCATCAGTGATTGTTTAGTACTTTCGAGGAAGTTGTGTTAATTCACAACTATAATTTATTTTAAGAAATAAATTCCTGTAGTGGCAGAAAAAGCTGTGGGACTATTTTGATTTACAAGTAGAATTGAGATGTTAAAATATGACTTTCCTTCTGAAGGATTGTGTGTTTCTGACCTCTGTCTTGAGTAAGAGCTGCAGGATGTTATGATAGTCTCTATTTGGCCATGGGCTGGTTTCAGTGATAACCTTCTGAAGCATGTAAGAAAACACACGGCTCACCTCGCTGTCTGACCCAAATGCTATTTTCTGTGCTCAAATCTAGGACAGAAACGCACACTGATGGAGCCGTAGAGAACCGTATTCACAGAAGCTCTCCAGGCAGGACGTTATTCCTGAATCCCCTTGATTATGAGGCGGAGGGATTTGTTCCTGATTCTCTGTGACTCGGAGACCAGTGTTCATCTCCGTCTGGGTGAAATGAAGTGGGATTTTCATACAAGCGCCGTTTAATAATTACTGTGAGTGAGGCAAGCAGGAAAACGCTGAACAAATATGTGATTTGATGTGAAACAATGCAGAAATTAACCTTAGCAGCAGCAGGAGGCCAGTGCAAACACACCGTACTGATACTGATGTCAAAACTTTGAAATATTTATATGATATGAATTTGCTTGTGTTATTTATGTTAAAGGAATAGTGGAAACTTACTCAGAGTGCTCTCACCCTCAAGCGATCCGAGGTTAGGATGAGAAATGCATTCATGATATAACATTGCATCAGTGTCTCATCAAGGGATGCTCTGCAGTGAATGGGTGCCGTCAGAATGAGAGTCTGATAAAAACATCACAATAATCCACAGCACTCCAGTCCATCAGTGAACATCTGGAGAAGACAAAAGATGAAACTTTAATCCAGCATTAAGATGTTTTAGGACTGTTTAAACGCTGCTTGATCTGTGCAGATTTCTCTCCTGATTCAAGACCCGAACTGCAAATCCTCACAACACATGCATGTAACGAAACGCGCTGCAAATCCTCACAACACAAGCATGTAACGAAACGCGCTGCAAATCCTCACAACACAAGCATATAACGAAACGCGCTGCAAATCATCACAACACAAGCATATAACGAAACGCGCTGCAAATCCTCACAACACAAGCATGTAACGAAACGCGCTGCAAATCCTCACAACACATGCATGTAACGAAACGCGCTGCAAATCCTCACAACACAAGCATGTAACGAAACGCGCTGCAAATCCTCACAACACAAGCATGTAACGAAACGCGCTGCAAATCCTCACAACACAAGCATGTAACGAAACGCGCTGCAAATCCTCACAACACATGCATGTAACGAAACGCGCTGCAAATCCTCACAACACATGCATGTAACGAAACGCGCTGCAAATCCTCACAACACATGCATGTAACGAAACGTGCTGCAAATCCTAACAACACATGCATGTAACGAAACGCGCTGCAAATCATCACAACACATGCATATAACAAAACGCGCTGCAAATCCTCACAACACATGCATGTAACGAAACGCGCTGCAAATCCTCACAACACAAGCATGTAACGAAACGCGCTGCAAATCCTCACAACACATGCATGTAACGAAACGCGCTGCAAATCCTCACAACACATGCATGTAACGAAACGCGCTGCAAATCCTCACAACACATGCATGTAACGAAACGCGCTGCAAATCCTCACAACACATGCATGTAACGAAACGCGCTGCAAATCCTCACAACACATGCATGTAACGAAACGCGCTGCAAATCCTCACAACACATGCATGTAACGAAACGCGCTGCAAATCCTCACAACACATGCATGTAACGAAACGCGCTGCAAATCCTCACAACACATGCATGTAACGAAACGCGCTGCAAATCCTCACAACACAAGCATGTAACGAAACGCGCTGCAAATCATCACAACACATGCATGTAACGAAACGCGCTGCAAATCCTCACAACACATGCATGTAACGAAACGCGCTGCAAATCCTCACAACACATGCATGTAACGAAACGTGCTGCAAATCCTCACAACACAAGCATGTAACGAAACGCGCTGCAAATCCTCACAACACATGCATGTAACGAAACGCGCTGCAAATCCTCACAACACATGCATGTAACGAAACGCGCTGCAAATCCTCACAACACATGCATGTAACGAAACGCGCTGCAAATCCTCACAACACATGCATGTAACGAAACGCGCTGCAAATCCTCACAACACATGCATGTAACGAAACGCGCTGCAAATCATCACAACACATGCATGTAACGAAACGCGCTGCAAATCCTCACAACACATGCATGTAACGAAACGCGCTGCAAATCCTCACAACACATGCATGTAACGAAACGCGCTGCAAATCCTCACAACACATGCATGTAACGAAACGCGCTGCAAATCCTCACAACACATGCATGTAACGAAACGCGCTGCAAATCATCACAACACATGCATATAACGAAACGCACTGCAAATCCTCACAACACATGCATATAACGAAACGCGCTGCAAATCCTCACAACACATGCATATAACAAAACGCGCTGCAAATCCTCACAACACATGCATGTAACGAAACGCGCTGCAAATCCTCACAACACATGCATGTAACGAAACGCGCTGCAAATCATCACAACACATGCATATAACAAAACGCGCTGCAAATCCTCACAACACATGCATGTAACGAAACGCGCTGCAAATCCTCACAACACAAGCATGTAACGAAACGCGCTGCAAATCCTCACAACACATGCATGTAACGAAACGCGCTGCAAATCCTCACAACACATGCATGTAACGAAACGCGCTGCAAATCCTCACAACACATGCATGTAACGAAACGCGCTGCAAATCCTCACAACACATGCATATAACGAAACGCGCTGCAAATCCTCACAACACATGCATGTAACGAAACGCGCTGCAAATCCTCACAACACATGCATGTAACGAAACGCGCTGCAAATCCTCACAACACAAGCATGTAACGAAACGCGCTGCAAATCCTCACAACACATGCATGTAACGAAACGCGCTGCAAATCCTCACAACACATGCATGTAACGAAACGCGCTGCAAATCCTCACAACACATGCATGTAACGAAACGCGCTGCAAATCCTCACAACACATGCATGTAACGAAACGCGCTGCAAATCCTCACAACACATGCATGTAACGAAACGCGCTGCAAATCCTCACAACACATGCATATAACGAAACGCGCTGCAAATCCTCACAACACATGCATGTAACGAAACGCGCTGCAAATCATCACAACACATGCATGTAACGAAACGCGCTGCAAATCCTCACAACACATGCATGTAACGAAACGAGCTGCAAATCATCACAACACATGCATGTAACGAAACGCGCTACAAATCCTCACAACACATGCATGTAACGAAACGCGCTACAAATCCTCACAACACATGCATGTAACGAAACGAGCTGCAAATCATCACAACACATGCATGTAACGAAACGCGCAGCAAATCCTCACAACACATGCATATAACGAAACGCGCTGCAAATCATCACAACACATGCATGTAACGAAACGCGCTGCAAATCATCACAACACATGCATATAACGAAACGCGCTGCAAATCATCACAACACATGCATATAACACTTATAATATTAAAAAATAAAATAAAATAAAAACCTCACCTTTCAGTTCACCAACAACTCCACTGACCAGTAGCCATTGCACGATAAGCAAATCCAAGCCAGGTCAGACACTTTCTGTGGTTTCCTCGTGCAGTGCTTTTGTTAATTGCATGTGTTGTAAGGATTTGCAGCACTTGTGTTGTCAAACTGATGAAGATGGTTTTTTTTTTTTTTTTTTGCTGGTGTTTTTCAAATTTGCATGTGTTTTCTTAAATTGCAGCACGTTGAGCTTTCTCTGCCACCGTACATATCCTCTCAAAGGAACAGTTTGTACAAAAATGCACTTTTGAAGAAAATGTGCTCATCCTCAGGCCATCCAAGAATAGGATGAGTTTGTTTCTTCATCAGATTTGGAGAAATGTAGCTTTTATCCTACAAAATCGTTCAACATTTGGGAAAAATGTTGAAAAAAAAAAACATTAAATTTTTTATTTTTTTGCACTTGGCCTATGGTCTACTTCAGAGAAATATTACTTTAACTTCATGCATTGGATGAGGTTCGACTTTGTTTATTTTGGATAATTTCTCTGCATCTGTCTCTGATGTGATTTGTTCAAAATCACAATGCACCCCAGTATAAGAAAGCATGCTATTGTTATGAGAAATAAAAAAAGACAAAATGCAACACAAAGACGGAAAGGAAAACAGTTGAATTATTACTATTATTTTTTTTTTTTTTTACTATTTTAACCAGACATTGCTAAACAAAAGAATGTTGTTTTCACTCCGCAGGGACAAGAAAACAAAAGCATCGACTCTAACAAGCCTGTAATTTTTCTCCTTCGAAGCTGATTTCTGAAGAGCTGTTGTGTCACACATTGTCTGTGCGTGTTTCGCCGTATCAGAACAAAACACATCATCGAGTCTCGAATCCCCGCATGAGTTTGCCAGGCTTTTATTTGTGCGGCAGCGATTGACAGGCCGTCTTCAGGACTTGGCAGCGATGCTCGGGCGAGGAGGAGGCGACTCGAGGCGTTTTCCCATCACACCTTTACATTAGATGACAGGCAAAAAAGCCTGTCAGATTGCAACCCTCCCACATGGAGCAAAAAGTGCTGAATTAAAGCAGTGTTGAGACGGGGGGCATTGACGGACGGGGCTCGCTGTCTCTCTCTCTCTCTCATCCCCAAATCAATCTGATCTGATGCTGAGATGGGTTTGCAGCTCACTATTGAATCCAGAGGTCAGCGCCGGTCCAGTGGATAAGTCCCTTATCATATCTGCCCAAGGACTTCACTGTGACCTTCACACACACTCACACAAGAGCAGATGGCTTTAAACTCCACTGTATGTCAGACTCTCTGTGCCTCCTGTGTGTTTTGTTGGACAGTGAAATCCTCTGGCTGTCAGTTTTGTGTTGTGAAAGCGTATTCAGCATGTGTTGCATTGCAATGGACTGCATCAGAGTTATTCTCAGGATCGGGTGTGTTTCAAATATTTATCAAGATACTGAATCAGGGTTATTATAGTAGCCTAAAACTAAAACCTTAACTTAAAACTTAAAATAATAATAAATCTTTTATTTCATGGAATTGCCAAAGCAATGTTTCTGATTTTCACTTTTTTTTAAATAATGATTTTCATGTTTAATGCAATGTGTTACTTGCTTTTATATATATATATATATATATATATATATATATATATATATATATATATATATATAAATATTTATAATAAAATAAAATAAATTCATTATATTATGCTTTATATTAAAATAACTGGAAAAATAATGACATAAAAATGCATTTGTACAAAAATACAAAAACACAACAAAATTACTAATTAAAAGAAAAATAAAGAAAAATACATGCATAAAGATACAAAACTGTAAAATATCAATGAAATTAACATGGTGCTTTATTTAATCACTTTCATTTGATTGATTTTTCTCTGTTCGTTGTATTAACTTTATTTGAAAATCTTATGCTTAATCAAATTAAATTATGTCTAAACAAATAATGAAAATGTAAACATAAATACAAACAAACATACAATCACACTCTCAAAGAAAGAAAGAAACCGAGGAATTAAAAATTATTTTCCTCATAATTTGTGGCAAAAATGTTAGTTTTGTGAGAAAGACCAATGCATGTTTGTCTGGAAGTATAATGATTGATTTATTGGTCTGATTTGCTTGTTTAGTTGTTTGTGAACATGAAATATTATGTTATCATAAGACAGCTGCAATATCATTATAAATGCATGGATTCATGAGCATTCAGAGCAATGTTGATGTAAACAAATACAATGAACTAACATTTTCAGTTTCACATTGAAATGGTTTACGATCACTGACTCGTTTGGGGACGTGTACTAAATCTACAGTGGAAACACTTTGTAAATGAGGAAGAGCATTGAAAGAGAGATCAGTAAAGGCATGTGCGTCGGTCTGGAGCGCGAGCAGCAGGTGGATCGGACGATTTGCATGCTTTCTTTTTCATTGGCTGTTTTTTGATGACAATTACAGACATGGACTTCATCCCGTTTGGAGCGTCATGTGAAAGCCGTGCACCTGTCCTCCTGCACAGCTCCAGACGCAGACGCCGAATGTTGGACGTCGATGCTGATGGAAACAGCAGGCATGACAGCACTAGGAGAATAAAACCAGTGCCTCTTCGTTTTATTACATTCAGCTGAACACCGTCTGTGCTTTTGTCTCATACAGAACTTGTCTTTAGAGTCATTATGGAAGAAAAACAAGCTCTCTTCTAAATGGCATAAGTAGACTAATGAAATGTGTTTAAATCTGGAAATATACGGTTTTACAAATTAATAAATAAAAAGAATACTATTTAGAACATTTAGATTTTGCTCTATTTCTTATGACTAATCAAATAATGCACTGTAGCGTTATTTTATCATCACTGATGTACTATTATAGTTTTTATTAATATTTTGAATTTTGGAAGTTTTTGGTTTTCTATTTAACAATTTTTACAGTTTTAGTATTTTTTTGTGTTTGTTATTTTTATTAGTTCTTGTTAATACATTAGTATAAATATTTTTTATAAGTATATTCAATTATTATTTATTATTTTATTATTTTATGTCATCCTTTTCAATTTTATCTAAAATTGTAGTAATTTTGATGTGCTAGAAATTTTTATTAGTTAATTTTAAATACATCAATATAAATATTTCTATATGTATTTTAAATTATTATTTATTATTTTATTATTTTCTGTCATCCTTTTTTATTTTATCTAAAATTGTAGTAATTTTGATGTGTTAGTAATTTTTATTAGTTAATTTTAAATACATCAATATAAATATTTATATATGTATTTTAAATTAT